>NC_138309.1:7795000-8032500 GCF_965601325.2 Salmo salar
AGGCATCACCATCATCCTTGAGGAAAACAGTTTTTAAATTAATATCTCCATACTTATCAGTGACAGTGGGCAAGTGTGTATCTACCTTATCACGCTAGGGTTTAATAGTATAGTCACATATGTCATTTAGCGGATGCCAAAGCGACATTTTCGTATAGATGGCCCCAGCAGCAATCAAACCCACAACCCTTGGCGTTGCAAGCACAATGCTCTAGCAACTATGCCACACAGGACACACGTCTTATGTGGAGCATTTAGCTGCTGATTAATGGTTTCTGGTCTGTAGTATCAGTCCATGTTGTCCCACTAAGCACCAAGCCATAACCCTGACTCTAACTTGCTGGCACCTCATGAAGGTGGCCAGTGTCACCTGTCCTCTTATCTAGGCTACCAGATCCACAGCTGGCCCAGCTGGCCTCCCCACTACACACACACCTGCGCACTCACGCATGCAATCAGGTACATACATACCACAAACACAGACACACAGACAGACAGACATAAATGTCTGCATACAAATACACATTAGTTTACACATGCAAACACATATGCGCACCCATACTCACGCACACACACATATATTCGTACACCCACATACAGACCCGTGGACATACATACACGCCAGCTGTTACCCAGGAACAAGTGCAGGCTATTTTCTGAAGTATGCCCAGCCTTTAGCCACATTTTTAACTGGTGCTAATATGGGTACTTTGTCCTGATCTTCCCTACTCTGATTTTAGAGGGCGGAATAATGATGATTTAAATTATTTCTCTGTCCAGATCTGTCTACACTTGTAAGATATCCAGATACAATGTGTGTCTGACTACCTTCGGAGGTGGGCAGGATGATCTGATCACAATGTGTCTTTTGATTGTCTACACCTGTCTAAAATGTGGGCACAATCAGAATATGGACAAGATCAGGACAAAGGACGCAAGTTGGAACCAGGTATAAACAGTTTTTTTGGTGCTCTCCCTGGGTTCGACCTGAAGCAAGAGCACAGGCTTGCCCATGGAGTGGAGCTTCTAATCCTGCACCCTCCCTCCATTCTCAACTAAACCTGCCAACTTCCCTCTAAAAAGATTACTCCAATAGCATGCAGTTACTAGCATAATTTTATTCTGCCCACTGTTTTATACTACAGGTATGATTCACAATGGTTATTGACAGAGCAAAAGCCAAAATGGGAAGTGTGAATCAGTGGTGGCTGGTGTCTTCCGGTTAATAAGGACGTTTCTGCCTCACACTATATTTCTTTCCAGGACACGACCCTAGCGCTCTGAGAAATGGGCCAGGGATCCGACTTTCTTTTTAATCAAAATGGATTCCGGTCAGAGAGGGAGTGGAAATCCATCCGTCTCTCCCCTCCCTTCTCCCCCTACCCCTCTGTTCATTCGTCTCATCATGGCCATCCAATCTCCATTCCCCCCCATCTCAACTTAATCTTCACTATTCTCAGTAAAACCAGAGGAGACCGCAGGGGGTGGCCGCGGCGCCGGGAGAGAACAGAACAGAACTCACAGACCACTCGCTCACTAAACCTGTAGCTAAAGCTAATATGCGAAGCAGGGTGAAAGTTACTGACTTGGGAAACCTTGCAGAGCATATTCAAAAACTGTAATAAATCATTCCATCATGTACCAAAAGCACCCAGGACTCCAGCAGGGATCAAAGAGTAATACTTAATGTGTCACACCCTGATCTGTTTCACCTGTCTTGTACTTGTCTCCACCTCCCACTAGGTGTCTCCAATTTTCCCCCATTATCCCCTGTGTACTTATACCTGCGTGTTCTGTTGGTCTGTCTTTTCTTGTCAAGTCTTACCAGTGTGGTCTCCCGGCTTTCCAGTAGCCCTAGTTTCTGTTTTCTAGTCCTCCTGGTTCTGACCATTCTGCTTGCCTTGACCCTGCCTGCTGTTTGATGCTGTCTTGGATTACTGACCTTTGCCGCCCTGACCCTATGCCTGCCTACCGTTCTGTCCCTTATTGATGCTGTCTTGGATTACCGACCTCTGCCTGCCCTGGAACTGCTGTTTCCCTGCCCCCTGTTTTGTAATAAACATCTGAGGTTTGAATTGTCTGCCTCCTGTGTCACAATCTGGGTCTTATCCTGAGTCGTGTTATAATGTAGGAAAGCATATCTGTATCTTGCACAGCAGTGCCCCACTTGCGGTTCGCATACACTTGCTGGCTTTATGATGCCTTTGCTCCTTTAAAATTACCATGATAATACTTAGGTATCTAGAATGAATTTCCCTGGTAGATATTTGTAGTTAAATGGCGATGGAGACACTAGACAGTGTTTCTTAGGCAATTCAGAAATCTCTATACCATAATGACTTTGGATGCAAAAATACACATTTTATATGTTTCTATCGTTTCCATTTTTGGTACTCAAATGTTTCTGTACTTTAAAAAATAATGAGTGTTAGTTTCTAGGATCTTGAAGGGTGAAGATCAAATAACTATTTCATGTTATCTAATCCAATTTGTTGTTCCTACTCTGAACATTGCATGCATAACAAACATGGGATTTTATCTTTATTTAACTAGGCAAGTCAGTTAAGAACTAATTCTTATTTTCAATGACAGCCTAGGAACAGTGGGTTAACTGCCTTGTTCAGGGGCAGAAGGACAGATTTGTACCTTGGGGATTTGATCTTGCAACCTTTCAGTTACTAGTCCTACGCTCTAACCACTAGGCTACGCTGCCACTCAATTGGACTGAAATACAATTTTGTGAAGAGGTCATCTTCAACTTATTTATGACTCCCACTCATATCTCATCTAAAATGATTCTGTATTCTACAGGTACCTAACATACATATTATTTGTTGTATAATTACATACAAAATAGATTTCAAATTATCCTGGAACAAAAAACAAAACTCTGATTTGCTTAATGCCATGTTTATGGCAAATTGAACCATGGTGTTTCTGCTGATTGTGAATGAGGACCATTTTATTTGTGCTGATAGGGAATTAGAGACCATTGTGCTTGTGCTGATAGTGAATGAGGACCATGTGTTGTGTTGAGAGTGAGTGGGGGAAAAACTGTGTTTTAATGAAACAATGACTTGTTCCAGCATGGGAACAGCATGCCAGGTACTTCAGCAGACAGCTCTGTCTGCAGTTTGGGGTCCAATTTTGTTGCATTGTGCTGCCTGTTTGGCAGATCAAAACTGCTCAGCTACTTGGTCTGTGATCCTCTCAGTCTACCAGTGACAGGTGTATTATGAGAACGAGAGCACGATTGTTTGAGATGTCCTATCAATGATTCAGCGAAAGCTTATCAAATGCAAGAGAGAACGACGTTTCGCCTAGGATGTTCCTCTGGAAACATTTGATATATAATTCACTGTTTTTTGACAGGTTGCCAAGTGTACATGCCACGCCCTTGATTTAGATAAAGGATTCCCTGGCAGCCAAGGTTCTCCCTTGCCCCAAAATTGGAGTGCTCAGAGTCTCCTGACAGTATGTTGCCTCAAACATTCTCCCATTGGTGACTAATCATCTGTAACAGTGCAATCAGGTAAATACTTAATTGGGTCATTTAAGTACTTAAAAGACCATTAACACAAATTATATACCCATAAATTAATTGGTATTGCTCTGGAAATACAGAGGGGAGACCTGCAGAAAGAGAGGTAATGAAGTTAGCACATATTTTTTAATGCGTTAATCAGGTATGCTTGTGCTATGAATCTATGGGAGAATCCTATGTAAAATGACAGATTAGAGGGGAATATGGAGCACACTCTGGAGTTAGCAATAAACAGATGGGGCTTTTGTCTTGTTTACTTTGGGAGTGAGTTGACATCCCCACGGATAAGGTTTTACCATGCACGGATTACCGCCACGAAACAGCCTCCGTAAATAACAAGAGCAGACCTAATCAATCTCTGTCTCATTCTCTTTCTCTCTGTCTCTCCCTCTCTCTAACAATCTGTCGATGTAGACAGTTGAGGTTTTAGAGCTTCAATCTGAAAACATTGCACTCTAAAAAACGACCTAATTTGGGTTCTTTGGTAACCCAGCGCTGGGTAAGTATTGGACAGAACACACCCTGGGTTATTTTGAATCAGCCAGTTGGGTTGCGGGAATAACCCAGGTTGGCTTTTTGGGATTACACAAACATGGGTTAATTTAACCATCAGTTGTTGTTTTTTTCCCTTTCATACTGGGCTGGCCCAGCAGCTGGATCTTTTTATACGTAGCCCTGGCTTATAAGGGCCATGGTTTTTAGGTAGTTATTTTTTGGCCACCTGTGAAAATAAATGTATTTCATTTTCATCGTGTTAAATTTGTGAGCTGCAAATTCAATTTTACAGAAAATATATTTGCATATTACATATTCTAATATAATAAGATTGCTTACTAGATATAGAAACAAGGTAGTATCTATCCCAGCATGGATATTTGCATTTACCAAACTCTTACACATCTATAAGTCTCATTAAAGCTCAAATCAAATAATCTTTAAAACATTCAGTGTTCAACTGTAACATGTGATAACAATGCAACAGAACACATGAACAGGAATGAAATATAATCTCATGGGTGGTCAAAAATACATTTCTAAAAGCCACATCCCTACTAAACTACACCTCCAATCTTCAGATCTGACCCGCTGGGTCATATCTCAACAACCCAGCATCATTAACCCAGCATCAATAACCCAACCATGCTCTTTCAGTTCACCTGAGTGTTGTTGTGTGGGTTACTCTGTTGATGGCTAAAACAACAGCTTTAACCGAGCTAAGATTAGCATCTACTCACAAATGGAATCCACAAACAAGTGGCTACCTTGTCTCCGGACATGGACTAAATGGATAAATTATATAAGAGGTATGCAGGGGATATATAAACTGACATAGATATAATACTGAAGGGAAGCAATCCACAATATACAGATGTGAAAAAAAAATCTGGTTTTACCCACAGTGTGTTTTGTGTATCTGTGAAATAGTGTGCATCTGGTAAGGAGGGTTGAGACAAATTGATGATGAGCACCAACAGCATTCCTAAAGAGGGAGGTAGTTAAATTACAGAGTGTATGTAAATGTGAAGGTTGACTGGGAAACCATACAGAGAGTAATTTAGTCAAATCAAATAAACTCAGCAAAAAAAGAAACGTCCCTTTTTCAGGACCCTGTTTTCGTAAAAATCCAAATAACTTCACAGATCTTAATTGTAAAGGGTTTAAACACTGTTTCCCACGCTTGTTCAAACAACCATAAACAATTCATGAACATGCACCTGTGGAACGGTTGTTAACTTCTATGGGCTAGGTGGGACGCCTACTCAACAGCCAGTGTAATCCCGTGGCGCGATATTCAAATACCTCAAAAATGCAAAAACTTCAATTTTTCAAACATATGACAATTTTACACCATTTTAAAGACAAGACTCTCGTTAATCTAACCACACTGTCCGATTTCAAAAAGGATTTACAACGAAAGCAAAACATTAGATTATGTCAGCAGAGTACCCAGCCAGAAATAATCAGACACCCATTTTTCAAGCTAGCATATAATGTCACATAAACCCAAACCACAGCTAAATGCAGCACTAACCTTTGATGATCTTCATCAGATGACAACCCTAGGACATTATGTTATACAATACATGCATGTTTTGTTCAATCAAGTTCATATTTATATCAAAAACAGCTTTTTACATTAGCATGTGACTAGCATGTGACTAGCATTCCCACCGAACACTGCCGGTGAATTTACTAAATTACTCACGATAAACGTTCACAAAAAAAATAACAATTATTTTAAGAATTATAGATACAGAACTCCTCTATGCACTCGATATGTCCGATTTTAAAATAGCTTTTCGGTGAAGCACATTTTGCAATATTCTCAGTAGATAGCCCGGCATCACAGGGCTAGCTATTTAGACACCCAGCAAGTTTAGCACTCACCAAAGTCAGATTTACTATAAGAAAAATGTTATTACCTTTGCTGTTCTTCGTCAGAATGCACTCCCAGGACTTCTACTTCAATAACAAATGTTGGTTTGGTCCCAAATAATCCATTGTTATATCCAAATAGCGGCGTTTTGTTCGTGCGTTCAAGACACTATCCGAAAGGGTAAATAAGGGTGACGAGCATGGCGCATTTTGTGACAAAAAAATTCTAAATATTCCATTACCGTACTTCGAAGCATGTCAACCGCTGTTTAAAATCAATTTTTATGCCATTATTCTCATAAAAAAGCGATAATATTCCGACCGGGAAAGCCTGTATACGTACAAAGAGAGACAAAATAAATACATCTCATGCCCTCGTGCACGAGCGTGAGTCTCAGAGTACTCTGACCAGCCACTATCCAAACTCGATAATGTGTTTCAGCCAGAAGCTGCCTCGATATCATTCAGCTTTTTCCCGGGTTCTGAGAGCCTATGGGAGCCGTAGGAAGTGTCACGTTACGGCAAAGATCCTCAGTCTTCAATAAAAAGAGCCAAGATGAACAACAACTTGTCAGAGAGGGCGCTTCCTGTTTGGAATCTTCTCAGGTTTTTGCCTGCCATATGAGTTCTGTTATACTCACAGACACCATTCAAACAGTTTTAGAAACTTTAGGGTCTTTTCTATCCAAAGGCAATAATTATATGCATATTCTAGTTACTGGGCAGGAGTAGTAACCAGATTAAATCGGGTACATTTTTTATCCGGCCGTGTCAATACTGCCCCCTAGCCCTAACAGGTTAAGACACTAACAGCTTACAGACAGTAGGCAAATAACTTATTTGAGATAGGTGGCAGTATTTTCACAGCCGGATAAAAACACATACCCGATTTAATCTGGTTACTACTCCTGCCCAGAAACTAGAATATGCATATAATTAGTAGATTTGGATAGAAAACACTCTAAAGTTTTGAAAACTCTTTGAATGGTGTCTGTCAGTATAACAGAACTCATATGGCAGGCCAAAACCTGAGAAGATTCCATACAGGAAGTGCCCTGTCTGACAATTTGTTGTCCTTCTGTTGCATCTCTATCGAAAATACAGCATCTGTGCTGTAACGTGACATTGTCTAAGGCTTCCATTGGCTCTCTAAAGCCACCAGAAAGTGGAATGGGGTGTCTGCTGTCTCTGGGCGAAGAACAGCAGCAGAATTTGTAAGTGGTCAGCCTGGGGACAGTGAGACTGAGATGCGCGCGTCCACGAGACTACTCCATTTTTTTCTTTCAGGGTTTGAATGAATACAACGTCGCCCGGTTGGAATATTATCGCTATTTTACGAGAAAAATATCATGAAAATTGATTTTAAACAGCGTTTGACATGCTTCTAAGTAAGGTAATGGAATATGTTGAAACTTCTTGTCACGAAATGCACTCGCGCGTCACCCTTCGGATAGTGACCTGAACGCACGAACAAAACGGAGCTATTTGAATATAACTATGGATTATTTGGAACCAAAACAACATTTGTTGTTGAAGTAGAAGTCCTGGGAGTGCATTCTGACGAAGAACAGCAAAGGTAATCCAATTTTTCTTATAGTAAATTTGAGATTGGTGAGGGCCAAACTTGATGGGTGTCAAATTAGCTAGCCGTGATGGCCGGTCTATGTACTCAGAATATTGCAAAATGTGCTTTCGCCGAAAAGCTATTTTAAAATCTGACACCGCGATTGCATAAAGGAGTTCTGTATCTATAATTCTTAAAATAATTGTTATGTATTTTGTGAACGTTAATCGTGAGTAATTTTGTAAATTCACCGGAAGTTTGCGGTGGGTATGCTAGTTCTGAACATCACATGCTAATGTGAAAAGCTGTTTTTTGATATAAATATGAACTTGATTGAACAAAACATGCATGTATTGTATAACATAATGTCCTAGGAGTGTCATCTGATGAAGATCATCAAAGGTTAGTGCTGCATTTAGCTGTGTTTTTGGTTTTTGTGACATATATGCTTGCTTTGAAAATGGCTGTGTGATTATTTTTGGCAGTGTACTCTCCTGACATAATCTAATGTTTTGCTTTCGCTGTAAAGCCTTTTTGAAATCGGACAATGTGGTTAGATAAAGGAGAGTCTTGTCTTTAAAATGCTGTGAAATAGTCATATGTTTGAGAACTTTGAATTATGACATTTTGTGGTTTTAAATTTGGCGCTCTGATTTGTCACTGGCTGTTGAAAAGTGTGGGACGATTTCGTCCCATTTACCCTACGTCTATGTAACCTCCCTACGTCTACCTTTGACTCATTTCTCTCTGCCTCCTTCTTTCCACTCCTCTCCTCTTTTGACCTCACCCTCTCACCGTCCCCCCCACTCACAAGGCAGGCAATACTCTTGACCTCATCTTTACTAGATGCTGTTCTTCTACTAATCTCACTGCAACTCCCATCCAAGTCTCCGACCACTACCTTGTATCCTTTTCCCTCTCGCTCTCCTCCAACACTACTCACTCTGCCCCTACTCAGATGGTATTGCGCCGTCGCAACCTTCGCTCTCTCTCTCCTGCTACTCTCTCCTCTTCCATCCTATCATCTCTTCGCTCTGCTCAATCCCAATCTCCTGATTCTGCCTCCTCAACCCTCCTCTCCTCCCTTTCTGCATCCTTTGACTCTCTATGTCCCCTATCCTCCCGGCCGGCTCGGTCCTCCCCTCCTGCTCCGTGGCTTGATGACTCATTGCGAGCTCACAGAACAGGGCTCCGAGCAGCCGAGCGGAAATGGAGGAAAACTAGCCTCCCTGCGGACCTGGCATCTTTTCACTCCCTCCTCTCTACATTTTCTTCCACTGTTTCTGCTGCTAAAGCCACTTTCTACCACTCTAAATTCCAAGCATCTGCCTCTAACCCTAGGAAGCTCTTTGCCACCTTCTCCTCCCTCCTGAATCCTCCTCCCCCTCCCCCCTCCTCCCTCTCTGCGAATGACTTTGTCAACCATTTTGAAAAGAAGGTTGACATCATCCGATCCTCGTTTGTTAAGTCAAACGACACCGCTGGTCATGCTCACATTGCCCTACCCAATGCTTTGACCTCTTTCTCCCCTCTCTCTCCAGATGAAATCTTGCGACTTGTGACGGCCGGCCGCTCAACAACCTGCCCGCTTGACCTTATCCCCTCCTCTCTTCTCCAGACCATTTCCGGAGACCTTCTCCCTTACCTCACCCCGCTCATCAACTCATCCTTGACCGCTGGCTACGTCCCTTCCGTCTTCGCGAGAGTTGCACCCCTTCTCAAAAAACCTACACTTGATCCCTCCGATGTCAACAACTACAGACCAGTATCCCTTCTTTCTTTTCTCTCCAAAAATTCTTGAGCGTGCCGTCCTTGGCCAGCTCTCTTGCTATCTCTCTCAGAATTACCTTCTTGATCCAAATCAGTCAGGTTTCAAGACTGGTCATTCAACTGAGACTGCTCTTCTCTGTGTCACGGAGGCTCTCCGCACTGCTAAAGCTAACTCTCTCTCCTCTGCTCTCATCCTTCTAGACCTATCTGCTGCCTTTGATACTGGGAACCATCAGATCCTCCTCTCCACCCTCTCCGAGTTGGGCATCTCCGGCGCGGCCCACGCTTGGATTGCGTCCTACCTGACAGGTCGCTCCTACCAGGTGGCGTGGCGAGAATCTGTCTCCGCACCATGCGCTCTCACCACTGGTGTCCCCCAGGGCTCTGTTCTAGGCCCTCTCCTATTCTCGCTATACACCAAGTCACTTGGCTCTGTCATATCCTCACATGGTCTCTCCTATCATTGCTACGCAGACGACACACAATTAATCTTCTCCTTTCCCCTTCTGATAACCAGGTGGCGAATCGCATCTCTGCATGTCTGGCAGACATATCAGTGTGGATGACGGATCACCACCTCAAGCTGAACCTCGGCAAGACGGAGCTGCTCTTCCTCCGGGGAAGGACTGCCCGATCCATAACCTCGCCATCACGGTTGACAACTCCATTGTGTCCTCCTCCCAGAGTGCTAAGAGCCTTGGCGTGACCCTGGACAACAACCTGTCATTCTCCACTAACATCAAGGCGGAGACCCGATCCTGTAGGTTCATGCTCTACAACATTGACAGAGTACGACCCTGCCTTACATAGGAAGCGGCGCAGGTACTAATCCAGGCACTTGTCATCTCCCGTCTGGATTACTGCAACTCACTGTTGGCGGGGCTCCCGGCCTGTGTCCTCCGCACACTCCACTGGCTTCCAGTTGAAGCTCGCATCTGCTACAAGACCATGGTGCTTGCCTATGGAGCTGTGAGGGGAACGGCACCTCCATACCTTCAGGCTCTGATCAGGCCCTACACCCAAACAAGGGCACTGCGTTCATCCACCTCTGGCCTGCTGGCCCCCCTACCTCGGCGGAAGCACAGTTCCCGCTCAGCCCAGTCAAAACTGTTCGCTGCTCTGGCACCCCAATGGTGGAACAAGCTCCCTCACGACGCCACGACAGCGTAGTCAATCACCATCTTCCGGAGACACCTGAAACCCCACCTTTTTAAGGAATACCTGGGATAGGATAAAGTAATCCTTCTCTGACCATATATTAATCCTATATGCATATTCTAGTTTCTGGGCAGGAGTAATAATCAGATTAAATCGGGTACGTTTTTTTATCCAGCCGTGAAAATACTGCCCCCTAGCCATAACAGGTTAACTGTTTTTAATATTAGGGCTTTCAGGAGGAATGGAAAATTGCGAGCTGAGTGAGCTGAGATAAGGTGGGGCTTTACCTAGCAGAGACTTGTAGATGACCTGGAGCCAGTGGGTTTGGCGATGAGTATGAAGCGAAGGCCAGCCAACGAGTGTGTACAGGTCGCAGTGGTGGGTAGTATATGGGGCTTTGGTGACAAAACGGATGGCACTGTGATAGACTGCATCCAATTTGTTGAGTAGAGTGTTGGAGGCTATTTTGTAAATGACATCGCCGAAGTCGACGATCGGTAGGATGGTCAGTTTTACGAGGGTATGTTTGGCAGCATGAGTGAAGGATGCTTTGTTGCGAAATAGGAAGCCGATTCTAGATTTAATTTTGGATTGGAGATGTTTAATGTGAATCTGGAAGGAGAGTTTACAATCTAACCAGACACCTAGGTATTTGTAGTTGTCCACATATTCTAAGTCAGAACCGTCCAGAGTAGTAATGCTGGACGTGCGGGCAGGTGCTAGCAGTGATCGGTTGAAGAGCATGCATTTAGTTTTACTGGCATTTAAGAGCAGTTGGAGGCCACGGAAGGAGAGTTGTATGGCATTGAAGCTCATCTGGAGGTTAGTTAACACAGTGTCCAAAGAAGGGCCAGAGGTATACAGAATGGTGTTGTCTGCATAGAGGTGGATCAGAGAATCCCCAGCAGCGAGAGCGACATCATTGATGTATACAGAGAAGCCCGAGTATTGAACCCTGTGGCACCCCCATAGAGACTTCCAGAGGTCCGGACAACAAGCCCTCCGATTTGACACACTGAACTCTATCAGAGAAGTAGTTGGTGAACCAGCCGAGGCATCATATGAGAAACCAAGGCTGTTGAGTCTGCCAATAAGAATGTTGTGATTGACAGAGTTGAAAGCCTTAGCCAGATCGATGAGGTGCACCCATGACCAGCTCTGAAACCAGATTGCATAGCGGAGAAGGTACGGTGGGATGCGAAATGGTCGGTAATCTGTTTGTTAACTTGGCTTTCGAAGACCTTAGAAAGGCAGGGTAGAATAGATATAGGTCTGTAGCAGTTTGGGTCTAGAGTGTCTCCCCCTTTGAAGAGGGGGATGACCGCGGCAGCTTTCCAATCTATGGGAATCTCAGACGATACGAAAGAGAGGTTGAACAGGCTAGTAATAGGGGTTGCAACAATTTTGGCAGATCATTTTAGAAAGAGAGGATCCAGATTGTCTAGCCCGGCTGATTTGTAGGGTCCAGATTTTGCAGCTCTTTCAGAACATCAGCTATCTGGATTTGGGTGAAGGAGAAGTGGGGGAGGTTTGGGCGAGTTGCTGTGGGGAGCGCAGGGCTGTTGACCGGGGTAGGGGTAGCCAGGTGGAAAGCATGGCCAGCCGTAGAAAAATGCTTATTGAAATTCTCAATTACAGTGGATTTATCGGTGGTGACAGTGTTTCCTAGCCTCAGTGCAGTGGGCAGCTGGGAGGAGGTACTCTTATTCTCCATGGACTTTACAGTGTCCCAGAACTTTTTTGAGTTTGTGCTACAGGATGCACATTTCTGCTTGAAAAAGCTAGCCTTAGCTTTCCTGACTGTGTATATTTGTTCCTAACTTCCCTGAAAAGTTGCATACCACGGGGGCTGTTCGATGCTAATGCAGAATGCCACAGGATGTTTTTGTGCTGGTCAAGGCCAGTCAGGTCTGGAGAGAACCAAGGGCTATATCTGTTCCTGGTTGTACATTTTTTGAATGGAGCATGCTTATGGGGCTAGGGGGCAGTATTTTCACGGCCGGATGAAAAACGTACCCAATTTAAACAGGTTACTACTCTGGCCCAGAAAATAGAATATGCATATTATTAGTAGATCTGGATATAAAACACTCTGTAGTTTCTAAAACTGTTTGAATGGTGTCTGTGAGTATAACAGAACTCATATGGCAGGCAAAAACATGAGAAAAAAATTATCAGGAAGTGGGAGAAATTAGAAATGTAGTTTTTCTTTTGAATCCCTTGAAAAACTACAGTGACATAGGCTTTACATTGCACCTCCTAAGGCTTCCATTGGCTGTCAACAATCTTTAGGAACTGGTTTCATCCGTCACCTGTTACAGGGCAGAAAATTGTGGCTCAGTCAATCAGTGGCCAGTCTGAGGACAGGTGTCTCGTGACGCACGTGCACGTGACTTCGCTGTTTGTTATTTTTCTTCTGGGATGAATACCTATTGCCCGGTTGTAAAATGATTGCAATTTTATGTTAAAAAATACCCTAAAGAATTGATTGTAAACATCGTTTGACATGTTTCTACAAACGGTAATGGAACTTTTGAACATTTCATCTATGGATTTGCGTCCACGCCACATGGCATTGTAAAGTGTTCTGGATGGGTCAACAAAATGGAGGTATTTGGACATAAATGATGGACTTTGCAGAACAAATGAACATTTCTTGTGAAAGTGAGTGCCCTTCCGAGTGCATTCCGCCGAAGATCAGCAAAGGCAAGAAAATATTTCGAACATATTTCTAGAGATTTGTCGACGCCGTGGTTGTAGGCTAACTGTATAGCTTAGCATTGAAGGCTATGTTCTGTACTCAGAATATTGAACAATGTGCTTTTCCGTAAAGTTATTTTGAAATCTGACAAAGTGGTTGCATAAAGGAGTAGATTATCTCTAATTCTTTAAATAATTGTTATACATTTTGTCAACGTTTATGAGTTCTTCTGTAAATTGATGTGCCCATTCACCGGTAGTTATGGGCAGAAAACATTTTCTGAATGTCACGCGCCAATGTAAAATTTGGTTTTTGGATATAAATATGAACTTGATCGAACAAAAAATGCATGTACTGTCTGTCTAACATGATGTCCTAGGATGTCCTGTCATCTGATGAAGATTGTCAAAGGTTAGCGCTTAATTTTAGCTGTATATCTGGTTTTGTGACGGCTATCCGTGCTTGTAAAGCCTTTTGGAAATCGGACAATGTGATTGGATTAACGACTAGAGTATCTTTAAAATGCAGTATAATACTTGAATTTTAATTTTGAGATTATTTTGTTTTGAATTTCGCGCCGTGCTATCTCACTGGTTGTTGTTCAACCAATCCCGTTAACGGGATTTTATCATCTCGAAGGGGTCCTCAAGAGGTTTTAAGATGGTGAGGAAGGCACTTTTAAAGAATAACCAGGCATCCTCTACTGATGGGATGAGGTCAATATCCTTCCAGGATACAAGGATCTATCACTAACGGTCGCAGCATAAGCTCTTAACTTTTAACCTGTTATGGCTGGGGGCAGTATTTTCACAGCCGGATAAAAAACGTACCCGATTTAATCTGATTATTACTCCTGCCCAGAAACTAGAATATGCATATAATTATTAGGATAGAAAACACTCCAAAGTTTCTAAAACTGTTTGAATGGTGTCTGTGAGTATAACAGAACTCATTTGGCAGGCCAAAACCTGAGAAGATTCCATGCAGGAAGTGCCCTGTCTGACAATTTCTTGCCCTTCTTGATTATCTCTGTTCATTACAGGGGATCTCTGCTGTTACATCACACTTCCTACGGCTCCCATGGGCTCTCAGAAGGCGGCAAAAAGCTGAATCGTGGCTTTGCAGGCTCTGGCTGAAAAAAAGTAGCGCGTTTGGATAGTGGCTGGTCACAGTACTGTGAGACTCAGGCGCGTGCCCGAGTCGACCCCATGCTTTGTTTTCTTTCGTCTGTTTACCTAAACGCAGATTCCCGGTCGGAATATTATCGCTTTTTTACGAGAAAAATGGCATAAAAATTGATTTTAAACAGCGGTTGACATGCTTCGAAGTACGGTAATGGAATATTTAGAAATCTTTTGTCACAAAATGCGCCATGCTCGTGACCCTTATTTACACTTCGGATAGTGTCTTGAACGTACGAACAAAACGCCGCTGTTTGGATATAACGATGGATTATTTTGAACCAAACCAACATTTGTTATTGAAGTAGCAGTCCTGGGAGTGCATTCTGATGAAGAACACCAAAGGTAATCAAACTTTTCTAATAGTAAATCGGAGTTTGGTCAGGGCTAAACTTGGTGGGTGTCTAAATAGCTAGCCGTGATGTCTGGGCTATCTACTCAGAATATTGCAAAATGTGCTTTCACCGAAAAGCTATTTTAAAATCGGACACCTCGATTGCACAAAGGAGTTCTGTATCTATAATTCTTTAAATAATTGTTATGTTTTTTGTGAACATTTATCGAAGGGTAATTTAGTAAATTCACCGGAGGTTTGCGGGGGGTATGCTAGTTCTGAACGTCACATGCTAATGTAAAAAGCTAGTTTTTGATATAAATATGAACTTGATTGAACAAAACATGCATGTATTGTATAACATAATGTCCTAGGTGTGTCATCTGATGAAGATCATCAAAGGTTAGTGCTGCATTTAGCTGTGGTTTTGTTTTTTGTGACATTATATGCTAGCTTGAAAAATGGGTGTCTGATTATTTCTGGCTGGGTACTCTGCTGACATAATCTAATGTTTTGCTTTCGCTGTAAAGCCTTTTGGAAATCGGACAGTGTGGTTAGATAAAGGAGAGTCTTGTCTTTAAAATGCTGTGAAATAGTCATATGTTTGAAAAATTGAAGTTTTTGTATTTTTGAGGAATTTGTAATTCGCGCCACGCCTATCATTGGATATTGGAGCAGGTGTTCTGCTAGCGGAACGTCTAGATGTAAGAGGTTAAAGGAAGAACCACTGTAGATTGAGGACAAACAGGACCAACGTAAAATGGTACGAGGAAGTTTAAAATGGTGGCTTGAGGATTGTACAGCTAATAGTAATGAGGCATCTACTGTCCCTCGGTCTGCATCCCAAATGTAACTCTATTCCCTACATAATGCACTACTTTTTACCAGAGCCCTACTGGCCCTGATCTAAAGTAGCACACTAAATAGGGAATAGGGTGCCATTTGGGACTTAAACTCGCTTGCGACATAGTTTCTCGGTCTCCACCTCCCATTCTCTTTTTCTCCCCTTTTCTACTTCTCTCTATGTCCCTCGTTCGCTTTATGTCATCTTCGTCTTTTAATCATCTCTATTTTCTCTCTCTCAGTATCTCCCTTTCCTTTGTTATATATCCCACTCTCTCGCACTTTCTCTCAGTATCCCCCCTCTCTTGTAACTCCCTCTCCTGCTCTAAGAGAAAAATATAGATCACAGTGCTGGTATAGCACCTTGATTGTCCCCAGGACATCTCCTAGTTTGCCTGAGCTAGATGCCGCACAACTTCCCTTATCTTCTTACACAGCATAAGGTAATGCTATCATTGTTTAGAATTACTTGGTAAGATATACATTACCGTTCAAAAGTTTGGGGTCACTTAGTAATGTCCTTGTTTTTGAAAGAAAAGCTTTTTTTTGTACCTTAAAATAACATCAAATTGATCAGAAATAACGTGTAAACATTGTTAATTAATGTTGTAGATGACTATTGTAGCTGGAAACAACTGATTTTTTTATGGAATATCTACATAGGCGTACAGAGGCCCATTATCAGCAACCATCACTCGTGTGTTCCAATGGCAGGTTGTGTTAGCTAATCCAAGCTAATCATTTTAAAAGGCAAATTGAACATTAGAAAATCCCTTTTGCAATTATGTTAGCACAGCTGAAAACTGTTGAAGCAATAAAACAGACCTTCTTTAGACTAATTGAGTATCTGGCGCATCAGCATTTGTAGGTTCGATTACAGGCTCAAAATGTCCAGAAACAAAGAACTTTCTTCTGAAACTCGTCAGTCTATTCTTGTTCTGAGAAATTAAGGCTATTCCATGCAAGAAATTGCCAAGAAACTGACAACCTCGTACAACGCTATGTACTACTCCCTTCACAGAACAGCGCAAACTGGCTCGAACCAGAATAGAAAGAGGGGTGGGAGGTCCCGGTGCACAACTGAGCAAGAGGACAAGTACATTAGAGTGTCTAGTTTGAGAAACAGACGCCTCACAAGTGCTCAACTGGCAGCTTCACTAAATAGTACCCGCAAAACACCAGTCTCAACGCCAACAGCAATTAATCCACTGTTCCCCGGTATGCCGTCGTTGTAAATAAAAATGTGTTCTTAACTGACTTGCCTAGTTAAATAAAGGTTACACACAGTAATCAGCACAACAGTTTTCAGCTGTTGCAAAAGGGTTTTCTAATGATCAATTAGCCTTTTAAAATGATAAACTTGGATTAGCTACGTGCCATTGGAACACAGGAGTGATGGTTGCTGATAATGGGCCATTGTACGCCTATGTAGATATTCCATAAAAAATCTGGTGTTTCCAGCTACAATAGTCATTTACATCATCAACAATATCTACACCGTATTTCTGATCAATTTGATGTTATTTTAATGGACAAAAAATTTGCTTTTCTTTCAAAAACAAGGACATTTCAAAGTAACCCCAAACTTTTGAACGGTAGTGTATGTCGCTTTGAGAATCTGCACAGCGTCTAGCCAGCTCATGACTGACCCTCAGAACTTGTTTGAGGAAAAACAAGAGGGGCCTCAGAGGCCGGGAGGCAAATCTGAGCCTGGCCAACATTTTTGGGGGCTTATATGGTCCCACCCCCATTTTGTGTTAAAAATACACTGGTCATGGTGGTGATATATAAAACGACACAAAATGGAATAAATATCCAACTCTCAGAGAGTTGTTTAAATTTAACTCCAATTGTCATTTTATTATTTTCAGTGTCGTTTTTTTTATAACACCCTGACCATTTTACACTTTTCTGTGATGTTTTGAATCAACTCCAGCAGAGAACATTTCTATCTCGGTTTACTTCCTTCGAGTTATAACTGTAAAGCAACAATGACAAGCCACCGAGGTCTGACAACTTGGATGGAAAATTACTGAGGATAATAGCGGATGATATTGCCACTCCTATTTGCCACATCTTCAATTTAAGCCTATTAGAGAGTGTGTGCCCTCAGGCCTGGAGGGAAGCTAAAGTTAGTCCGCTCCCCAAGAATAGTAAAGCCCCCTTTACAGGTTCAAGTAGCTGACCAATCAGCCTGTTACCAACCCTTAGAAAACTTCCTGAAAAAATGGTGTTTGACCAGATACAATGCTATTTTACAGTAAACAAATTGACAACAGAATTTCAGCATGCTTGTAGGTAAGGACATTCAACAAGCACAGCACTTACACAAATGACTGATGATTGGCTTAGAGAAATTGATGATAAAAAGATTGTGGGTGCTGTTTTGTTAGATTTCAGTGCAGCTTTTGACATTATCGATCATAGTCTGCCGCTTGAAAAACATATGTGTTATGGCCCTGCTATATTATGGATAAAGAGTTACTTGTCTAACAGAACACAGAGGGTCTTTTTAATGGAAGCCTCTCCAACATAATCCAGGTAGAATCAGTAATTCCCCAAGGCAGCTGTCTAGGCCGATTACTTTTTTCAATCTTTACTAACGAATTGCCACTGGCTTTGAGAAAAGCCAGACTGTCTATGTATGCGGATGACTCAACACTATGCATGTCAGCTACTACAGCGACTGAAATGACTGCAACACTTAACAAAGAGCGGCAGTTAGTTTCAGAGTGGGTGGCAAGGAATAAGTTAGTCCTAAATATTTCTAAAACTAAAAGCATCGTATCTGTGATAAATCATTCACTAAACCCTAAACCTCAACTAAATCTTGTAATAAATAATGTGGAAATTGAGCAAGTTGAGGTGACTAAACTGCTTGGAGTAACCCTGGATTGTAAACTGTCATGGTCAAAATATAGTGATACAACAGTAGCTAAGATGGGGAGAAGTACAGTGGTTGCTCCACTAAAGGTTTTGTGATTATGCTGCGGGATTTAGAGGTAATTTGTGGTTTAATACGGTACCCTGAGTCACCACTTCATTGCTCCAGACCAGCGCAAGGGGGAGTTAGAGCACTGATTATGCTTTTGGTCCTACTGTGTCTCTAACCGACAATGAATGGGCGACATCAGCCTAAATAGAAACTGATAATTGTGCACGACTTCAGTATTACTTACTGAAACTGTTGTTACACTAAGGTTTTTATTATTTTATTTTGTTAGGATTATTTTGCTTTTACTGTAGTACTGTAGCACACTCCCGACTGGTCACGTTGTACAGCACCTGAGTGGCGCAACAGTCTAAGACACTGCATAGCAGTGTAAGCTGTGTTGCTACAGATGTTGGTTCAATACCCGTGCTGGCCTTGACTGGGAGACCCATGAGATGACTGTAGGATTTTGGTTTCTCTCCCATAAATAATTCTAAATAACCAACTGGCTTTATTTACAAATTAGTAACAATGTCTGACCCCATGTTCAAGAATGGCATTTTTCTCACTCATTTTATGTTATTTGAAAACAGAAATAATCTCCAAAATAAACAATGTGATTATTATTAATTTAGAATGATATAAAAGCCCTGTTGGATATTCTCACAGATATATTATTAACCCTGGTATTAGCAGGACAATATATATTGGTCATATTGGTTATGGCTCCCGAGTGGCGCACAATGGGATTGCCTTGCAGTTCCCCAGCTGTATCCACTGAAAGAGCGCGAGGTTCAAGGCATGAGGGGAGTGGGCACGGGATGGGCCGCGCACAGAAGACGGACCTAGCCCATGGGGGACATGGGGTGGATCCCCACCCCGCCACACTGGGTAGCACAGAGCAACACTTGAAGGGGCATTGCACTAATAATGGCGCTGACTAGGGAAACATTTCCGCTGTTCTTAGTGCCAGTCTGCACATTCAAACTAAAACAATGTAACTAATAATGACATCTTTATGCTTTCGTTAATAATTTATAATTATAAAAATACTCTTTCAAAATGCCGATGTTTATTTAGTTATGGGATCCATAACGATTTACCATGGGAATAAATAACACTGAATTACAGAAATATCCTCCAATCCTCCAATATTGGCAGAGAGTCAAGTCATATTTTCCGATATACTGTAGGCCTACCGTAGGTGACATGAGTCTCACTCATGTTGAGTAATGTGCTGTTAAAAGTGATGTAGGTCTTATATATTTAAAGAGAATATTGAAGTTAGAAGCAATTGCCTACAACTATTTTAGCACCATTTCACGCTGCTCTGAGACAAGCATTGGGACTGGTGTTGATAAATAATTAGATTTTATTTTCACTTATTCTCCGTTTGGGTATTGGTTAGACTACAATTATACAATTAGGGTGTAGAAATGTTATGCTCTTAGAAACCCAGAGGCGTTTTTCGTTTTTCTTGGAATAGAAACACCATAATATTAATCAAATGAATCCCAAACTCTAAAAGTAATTGGATACAAATGATTTGTGACATTGTGGTTACAATAAAGGATGTAAACAAGATGCTGTGTTTTTATTTACAGTAGTGATGGACAGCTGGTGGCTCTTTTTAGCCCATCTACTGTAGGTGAGAACATCCCCCCTACCTGCAAAAAATGACATTGCAATCAAAGAGAACAGACGAAATGGACATGTTTTCATCGAGCCAGCTTCTTTCTATGGTGCTACCCGTTACAGGGTTAGGACCGTAACTACGAGAGGACTTGAAAGTGAGCCAGAGCTGAGAGGATCACCAAAACTAAAGGTATTTTGGTTTCAGTGCATTTTCTTTATTTTTTTATTTTTTATATAGCCTATCAATGTGTAGGCATACTGTGTAAAAAAAATGATAATTAAATAAAGGTTAAATAAAAAAATACAAATTGTGTCCTAAAAAAGTGAATGTGTTTTTGCAGAGCATACAACCATACCGACAACCATCCGTGGAGATCAGTGGACAAAGGGCTGGACAACGGGCCGCACCGAAAATGTTTGCCAAGAAAGCGGTTAGTTTTGCTAGATTCTTAAAATGTGTACACAGCATTTGTGTGTTGGAGTCACTTTTAATTCTTAATTGATCTACCGTTTCTATCATAGGCCACTGTAATCGATGGGGGCTCAGGGCGGTACCATTCTGCTCATCTGATGAAGGTGCACATGGATCAGATTCAAACTTTGAAGACCGAGATCGATTCATTGAAGGCAGACCAGCAGAAAGAGAAACATTGTCGGGGGGGCAGAGATACAGGCGACAGCTGATGCATTGGTCAAGAGCCAGGCGGCATTGGCGGAGAGTCAGGTGGTGAATGACGCATTGAAGAGGACGAGGAAAAGAGATGGAGTCACAATCCATGCCATGCACACCTGTGAGCTCTGGAACTCCACCTCCAACAGGCGGAGTCAACATACCTGGCGGGCTCATCAGGTTGTCGGTTCACCCTGACATTTCCATTCCTCTTCTGACAACAGAACTTGACCAACTGCTCACCAGGCACAGCAAGGGCCGTCCGGACCGTTATACTGTTCTGCTAAGCCTAATAAACAAATACGGGTGGCTTATATCTTCAAAATGCTTTCCTATCCAAATGTAAAAGCATATACTGTACAGTACTGTATTTCTTCATCAGCATCTTTCTGCTTTCGTTAACTTCTTACATCTAGACGTTCCGCTAGCGGAACACTGCTCCAATATCCAATAATAGGGCGTGGCGCGAAATACAAACTCCCCGAAAATCCGAAAACTTCCATTTTTCAAACATATGACTATTTTACACCATTTTAAAGACAAGACTCTCCTTTATCTAACCACACTGTCCGATTTCAAAAAGGCGTTTACAAAGAAAGCAAAACATTAGATTATGTCAGGAGAGTACCCAGCCAGAAATAATCAGACAGCCATTTTTCAAGCTAGCATATAATGTCACAAAAACCAAAACCACAGCTAAATGCAGCACTAACCTTTGATGATCTTCATCAGATGACACTCCTAGGACATTATGTTATACAATACATGCATGTTTTGTTCAATCAAGTTCATATTTATATCAAAAACCAGCTTTTTACATTAGCATGTGACGTTCAGAACTAGCATTCCCACCGAGCACTTCCGGTGAATTTACTAAATTACTCACGATAAACGTTCACAAAAAAACATAACAATTATTTTAAGAATTATAGATACAGAACTCCTTTATGCAATCGCGGTGTCCGATTTTAAAATAGCTTTTCGGTGAAAGCACATTTTGCAATATTCTGAGTAGATAGCCCGGCCATCACAGGCTAGCTATTTTGACACCCACCAAGTTTGGTACTCACCAAACTCAGATTTACTATAAGAAAAATTGGATTACATTTGCTGTTCTTCGTCAGAATGCACTCCCAGGACTTCTACTTCAACAACAAATGTTGATTTGGTTCCAAATAATCCATAGTTATATCTAAATAGCGGCGTTTTGTTCGTGCGTTCAAGACACTATCCGAAGGGTAACGATGGGTGACGCGCCCACGCGTATTGTGACAAAAAAATTCAAAATATTCCATTACCGTACTTCGAAGCATGTCAAACGCTGTTTAAAATCAATTTTTATGCGATTTTTCTTGTAAAATAGCGATAATATTCCGACCGGGAGTCGTTGTTTTCGTTCAAAGACTGAAAATGTAAAATGGACTCTTCACGTGCACGCCCGTCTCATTGTTCTCAGATCGACCACTATCCAAATGCGGTACTGTTTTTCAGCCATTGACTGCAAAGTCATCATTCAACGTTCTGGCGCCTTCTGAGAGCCTATGGGAGCCTTAGAAAGTGTCACGTTACAGCAGAGATCCTCTGTTTTCTATAAAGAGGCTAAAGAAGGCCAAGAAAGAAGGCCACTTCCTGTTTGGAATCTTCTCAGGTTTTGGCCTGCCATATGAGTTCTGTTATACTCACAGACACCATTCAAACAGTTTTAGAAACTTTAGGGTGTTTTCTATCCAAATCAAACAATTATATGCATATTCTAGTTTCTGGGCAGGAGTAATAAACAGATTAAATCGGGTATGTTTTTTATCCGGCCGTGAAAATATTGCCCCCTATCCATAACAGATTAATAAAATAATGATAAAAATACTCTTTCAACATTCAGATATTTATTTAGATATGGATCCATAACGAATTACCATGGGAATAAATATCACTGAATTACAGATATATAAATATTTATATACTGAATTACAATATATAAATATTGGAACGAAGTTGTCTAATGAAGGTAAACAAATTGTTGCTCACTGGAAAATACTCTTTCAAACACACACGGTCATGTTGTACAGCGTCATTATGGCTATTAGCAGGTAGCTGGACTATAGAATTGCCTAGAAGGAGGGTAGGGGGAGAATTATATCGTCAAATGTATTTGCTAGTTAGGTTGGCCGTGATTGGTTGCAATTTCAGTTTAATCCACCAGAAAAGACAAAACAAATAATACAACAAAAAGCATTATTATTATTATTATGTATCACATCCGACCGTGATTGGGAGTCCAATAGGGCGGCGCACAATTGGCCCAGCGTTTCTCTCCCTCTAAAAACAGAAATAAATGTTTTGGCCTTTACAAATAATATTTTGGCCTTTATTCAGATTACAATCGCTCACTTTTATTAATTTTTTTAAGCGAAATAACCTCCAAAATATCATTATATATTATTAAGTTGATGGCACAGTCATATAGCCCGGCACCTATATAAACAGTTGTCTAAGACACTATTGGTAGGCCTACAGTATATATAGAAAAATATGACGTGACTCTCTGCCAATAATTACATATAGAGGATTGGAGGATTCTTCAAATCCTATTGCTTCTAATGTCAATATGCTTTAAATAAATTAGACCTACACCACTTTTAACAGCACATTACTCAACACTAGTGAGACTCATGTCACCTACGGTAGGCCTACAGTTAATTGAAAAATATGACGTGACTCTCCTCCAATAATTACATGTAGAGGATGATTCTAAATTGAAACCAAAAGCCGCCTCATGGGTCCCTCGGCGGCGGCCGGCACGGGTGTCGAACCTGCCTCTGTAGGCTCGATACGTAGCCTTGCAACAGATGCAGGTTTGATACCTGTGCCGGCCACCACTGGGAGACCCATGAGGCGGCTTTTGGTTTTAATTTAGAATCATCCTCTACATGTAATTATTGGAGGAGAGTCACGTCATATTTTTAGATATACTATAGGTGACATGAGTCTCACTAGTGTTGAGTAATGTGATGTTAAAAGTAGTGTAGGTCTTATTTATTTAAAGAGCATATTGAAGTTAGAAGCAATAGGATTTGAAGCAATAGCCTACAACTATTTTAGCACCGTTTCACGCTGCTCTGAGACAAGCATGGGGACTGGTCTTGATAAATCAATGAGATTGTTATTTTCACTGAATCTCCATTTTGGGTATTGGTTATACTACAATTATACAATTAGGGTGTAGAAATGCTATGTTCTTAGTGTAGCCTTTATTTAACTAGGCAAGTCTGTTAATTACAAATTCTTATTTACAAGGACAGCCTACTCCTTCCTCCCTGTCGGGGAATTGAACCCCGGTTTTGCAGCCTACTCCCGACTGTCACGTTATACAGTGCCATATTTTCCATTCCATCCTAACGGAAAACCAGAGGGTTTTTTGTTTTTCTTGGAATAGAAATATCATAATATTAAGCAAATTAATTAAGCAAAATTTCTTAAAATCAGTCCCATATACTATGTTCTTACAATTTTTTTTTAAATTCTCTAGTACAGCCACAATTGAAGGCTATCAAATGCTTCTCAAAAATGCCCTCTGGTGGTCAAACTAGCACTAACTAGCGTTAATGGTACCAGCAGTTAAATAATGTGCCATAGAATTTTGCAGCACCATGCAAGCTGTGCCACAGTACCGGCAGTAGCCGAACCACTGTATGTCCATGATAAGGTGCTGCTCTACCTTCTTGACAGCACTGTCAACAAGGCAGGTCCTACAGGCCCTAGTTTTGTCGCACCTGAACTACTGTTTAGACGTGTGGTCAGGCGCCACAAAAAGGACTTAGGAAAATTGCAATTGGCTCAGAACAGGGAAGCACGGCACGGCACGGCTGGCCCTTGGATGTACACAGAGAGCTAATATTAATAATATGCATGTCAATCTCTCCTGGCTCAAAGTAGAGGAAAGATTGACTTCATCACTACTTTTATTTATGAGAGGTATTAAACATGTTGACTGCACCGAGCTGTCCATTTGAACTACTGGCGCACAGCTCGGACACCCATGCATACCCCACAAGACATGCCACCAGAGGTCTCTTCACAGTCCCCAAGTCCAGAACAGACTGTGGAAGGCGCATAATACTAAATAGAGCCATGACTACATGGAACTCTATTCCACATCAAATAACTCAAGCAAGCAGTAAAATCCGATTTAAAAAACAGATAAAGAAAACACTTTATGGAACAGCGGGGACTGTGAAGCAACACAAACATAGGCACAGACACGCATACACACACACACGATAGCATACACACGTACACATGGATTTTGTACTGTATATATATGGGGTAGTGGTGGAGTAGGGGCCTGAGGGAACACAGTCTGTGAATGTATTGTAATGTTTTTAAAATTGTATAAACTGCCTTCATTTTGCTGGACCCCAGGAAGAGTAGCTGCTGTCTTGGCAAATACAAATACAAAGCTTTATTTGAATATTTCTTAATGTGTCATGTTATGGTGGTTTGCAATGTGATACGCAATCTCTATTGGAATACAACTTGCAGGAATATATCCAGCACTTTCACTTCACCCATAATTTACATATAAAATACCTGTCATAATAGGGTCAAAAATACAGTACTACCAACACCATGTAAATTGGAACTGTCTTGCTAACGTTTGCTATAAATCCAACCACTTAAAGATTAGATTAGTTTAGAAAAATGTATGTTTCTTATCTTTGAGTAGCATCAGATCAACAACAATCGATGTACATGCAAAAACACAGCTATTGAAACAAACAATTTTAATAATAAATCTGCAACAGAACATTCTGGGAAATATGACAATGAGGTTCCTCCCACATCTGTGGATAACGCCAAAGATTTAACTCCCTGTCTCTGGTTACTCTTAATGGAGTTAAAAGTACTCTGTCCAAATCAACTCCAGTTATTAACAGAAATAGACAGCAGAAAATGGATTGAGGTAGAAGACAATGATATGGAGAGAATGAGTGACCTTCACCAAGACAGAGGGGGAATGAGGAAAAGAACAGATGAAGAACGGAGCCATGTGAGGTGTCACTGAATACGTCCAAAATGGCACCCTATTCCCTATAGTGCACTACTTTCGTCACAAGTTGTGAACTATAAAGGGAATAGGGTGCCATTTGGAACGCAGGCAGTGAAATATGCAGGTGCCTGATGGAGAGAGCATGTCTTTCTCCAGGACACCGAGAGATTAATTTAGATTTTGACCAACCACAGGCCAGAGGAAACAGGGGCTGAGTGATTTGGAAATGATGCTACTGTCACCCTGATCCAGTCCTTCACTTCTGAAACGCCGGCACATGGCCACTTAAATGCATTACCATACAGATCCCCCATCCTAAACATGAGCCTTTCCCAATTCTTTACTAATGTAGCTACCCAGCTAGCCAACAATCTAAAAACTGGCACAATGTCAACTCATTTTCGAACTCGGTCAATAAACATAAAAGCATGTGGCTACCATTTTTGGCTGCAGAGGAGAGTGTGAGAGGTGAGAGATCCGTCTGATGGGACTTCCTGCTGACAGCCCAGCATTTTTCTGATTTCTTATTTTTATATTTTGAATGTGCAAACATACAAAGTCAGTCATTAAATAGTGAACAAATAGTTTAACTAAATGTTTCATTTTTTTTTTTTATGATTTTGTAGAAGTGAGAGTTCACCAGGAAGTAATGCCACACTGACCGCTCACCTCTAACTGGACTACCTAAAAAAACACTCACATTGATACAGCTACGACCGGAAGTGACTTTTCGTAGTAGGTTAGGAGAGAATTTTCGATAACCCATTTCCTAACATTACCCTAATTATCCTAACCTGCTATGTTAATGATCATAACCTGCTGGTAATTTCTCCAAACCTGCTATGAAAAAGTAACTTCCTGTTGTTGCTCTATCGAAGTGCCGTGTTTTTATGGAATCTTCACCTCTCACATGCTTCTCTGCATCAAAATGGAAGTCAGATGCTATTTCTGTCTATTAATTTGTCATATTTAAAAGGTTTATAATGTGCAAAAATGTATTGTTAGTCTCAAAATAGTGAAATAACATTGTAAATGAAAAAATATATACGTTTTATGATGATTTTGTAACGTTATTGACCGAGTTGGAAAACGTGTTGACATTGTGCCAGTGCTTAGCTTGCTAGCTAGATTAGTGAACAATTGGGAAATGCTAGCTAGCTTTACCACCCTGTTTTAGCATGTTTCACTAACTAGTTATTGCTTTGAGTCTAAAATGGGGAATTTAAATTGAATGGCTTGAATATGATTTTTTTTGTCCAATCTATTAAAGAAAAGTCCAACTGTCTCCTTACTCCAGCCTATTGTCTGCAAAGGTTGTCACATTATAACTACAAAGTCATTAAAATGTCACTTCACTTTACATTAATTTGCTTGCTCCTGGGTAAGTACATTTTAAATACATGTATATTCCTTGTAACAACATTTTAATTACAGAGTTGGTGGATAAAGATTGTTACATTGTAAGTACAATGTAAAACTAAAAGGGTTATACCTAATATTCTCCTGTCTCCTAATTTCTTCTGGTTAGCCTTTTGTCTGCAAAGGTTGTTAGATTGTAACTACACTGTAACTACATAGTAAATAATCCTTCTGGGTTTCACTTTACATTTTATTGCTTGACCTGGGTAGGCACATGATAATTACAAATATATCTTATGTAATGTCATTGTTCTTACAAAACACTTGATTCAGCACAGTCTTTGAGCCAGGTCAAAACATAGAAATAACGTGAATATTTAATGACCAGAAAAATAAGTCTTTACTTAGTTTTAATCTGGTTATGTAACATCTCCTCAACCTGAAACAGAGTTTTTCAACCAGAAAATAACGGCATTATGACGTTCCCTGCCAAATTTAACCCAAAGCCCCACGGGAATGAGCCTCGACGAGGAGGCTTAAACATTATTCTCTGTGAAGTCACCATCCATGTCTTAGAATCTGTATATACGGAGACAGCCCCCTCATTCGCAGTGTTTTGCATAACTGACATCATCAGCCATGTACAGCATCTCCCGCTTTAAACACACATTCATGGAGTTTTATATTCAACTAAAGCCAGTCTGCGCTTCATCTCACTTTGTCACAGTGTCTTACCATTGAGAACCAATATCATTGATGGAGATTGGACAAAAAGCTTTGAACATGGGAGGGGACTGAACAAAAAGGGTTAATCATGGAAATCCATTTGAAAACATTCCAGTGAGCAAAACTTGTTGAAATTATGTATTTTCAACGGCAAAAAGTATGTAATTTCTGGGGCAGTACTATTTGCATACGTCTCTGTTTTGATCACATTCTATGTTTCAATGCTAAAACTGTATTTCAGACAGGCTTGTGACATTCAAATAATTTATTAAATAAATAAACTCAAACCCTCTTTTTCATGACAAAATGTTTATTAATTAGTGCTAAACTTCTATTGCATCTTGTGTACTGCTACTAACTATAAATTATTTGAAAAAATACAGTAGTATGCACTTGAATCAACTTTATAAACCAATAGGATATTTATGTCCTGGATATCAAATTCTTTATGAAATTGCAATAAAAGGGAAAGTAACCAAGAACATTAAAGCATAGACAATCATAGTGTAAATACATACATGCAAGCACACACACTTACTCATACACACCCTAACCGAAGCACTGCAGCAACAGGTTATATTTTCCAGCAAATGCTGCAGCAGAAGCGAACTCCTTTGTCTAACACTCTTTCATCTGCGATTCGTTGGGGAACGATGACTGGCTGGTGGGTCTATGACTCTGTGGGGAATCTTGTGATTCGTTGAAACCTGTTTGAAGGCTCTTACAGTGCATTCAGAAAGTATTCAGACCTCTTGATGTTTCCCACATTTGGTGACCTTACAGCCTTATTCTAAAAAATACTAAATAGTTTTTTCCCCCACATCAATCTACTCACAATACCCCATAATGAAAAAGCAAAAACAGTTTTTTAGAATTTTTTGCTAATGTATAAAAAATAAAACATTGAAATATCACATTAACATAACTTCCGGGGCACACGTGGAAAAACGCTGCTGCGTCTTTATGTGACTAAACTACTTCACTTTTTTTTTAATTGAAACGTTTTCAAAGTTAAAACATAGCGATTGGATCGAAAATGGAGGCAGCTGAAGTCTGAATCCCGTGAGGGTGAAAGAAAATCAATAGACTTGTCGGGATTGTTTGGCGAGTAATCTGGCTAACCTAGATATAACATTACATTGGCTGGCTATCTAACGTTACCGTGAACAGCAATAACAGAAACACCTAACTGCTAAAACATATGGACACCGGTAGAACTCTACACAGTGGTGAGAAAAGCATGGAGATGAATTTATCACAAAAAGAAAGTGCCAATAGCATGGCTAAACTCATGATGGAGATAAGGAGTCTAGGTACAAAAATGGAAAAAAAGATGGACGAAATGAAGCGGAGTATTGAAAACGGAATGAATAGTAAAGTGGACAGCTTACGTGCCTCTTTGGAGAAAGCAATTCAGGATAATCATACAGCTTTGCTGACTCAACTGGAGAATAATAACAAGCAGCTACAAAAGCATATAGCTCTTGAAGTTGGACGTCTGGAGTCCCGTGCAGAATTCCTAGAATCTGGGAGAATAGGCGCTGCCAAAACAATACATTTGACCCAGACGTGTCTATCATAGTGGCAGGACTGACAGCTGATGAAAACGAGGACCTAATCTCCAAAGTGAACCAGTTGATATCGGTAGGCCTAGGCTGAGAAACAGGTGATTGTAGTTGAGAGGATGAGGGAGAGAGGTAAAGGTCCCGGGGTTGTGAAGGTGGAGTGTCTGTGGAGGAGAAAGTGGCTCTGTTAGGGGAAAAAACTACAGCTACAAGACCATCCTGATTATAACAAAGTCTTTCTTTGATCAGCCAAGTCTCACACTGATCGCCTTATAGAACTGAACTTCAAGAAGCTGCTGAGAGAAATACAAGGAGGAAAGGAATACTTTGTCACGGGAAGCGGAAGACTCATGAAACGAGATCAACCAAAAGGACAACGCGGACATTCCATTGGAATGTTAACGGATGGACTACATTGAACAATAAATTACAAATAATAATACGAAAATCCTTAAACCCAGACATTATCTCGATAAATGAAACGCATTTGCGTTGGCAAGAAACTATTGATATTGAAGGGAATGTATGGTATGGACACAACAGAAACATTCATGTGAAAGCCCCCAGGGGCTCTGGGGGAGTGGGAATATGTGTAAAGTCTGATATGATGAAAGCATATAAGCATGTCCAACAGGTCCCAGACATTTCTGGGGGGGAATGGCCCTAGCCCTCACCCTCCGATCCAACAAGTCCCAGACGTGCTCAATGGGATTGAGATCCGGGCTCTTCGCTGGCCATGGCAGCCATGTTCAATGTAGTCCATTCCTGTTTTGCAGGAAATCACGCACAGAACGAGCAAAATGGCTAGTGGCATTGTCATGCTGGAGGGTCATGTCAGGATGAGCCTGCAGGAAGAGTACCACATGAGGGAGGAGGTTGTCTTCCCTGTAACGCACAGTGTTGAGATTGCCTGCAATGACAACAAGCTCAGTCCGATGATACTGTGACACACCGCCCCGGACCATGATGGACCCTCCAAATCGATCCCGCTCCAGAGTACAGCCCTCGGTGTAACGCTCATTCCTTCTACGATAAATGCCAATCCGACCATCACCCCTGGTGAGACAAAACCGCGACGGGAGATACTCAGCCGCTACGGGTACAGCCTGGCCCATCGGGCTCAACGGTTCCACGACTGGAGGTTTGTAGCCGACGCGTCCCCCCGAGCCCAGATGAGCGACCTACTGCGTGTCACCAGGGCATGGCTCCTAACCAACGTATCCACCCACTCCATCCTCGACAAAGTGGTTCTGGATCACTTCTTACAGGCACTACCCTACGACATGAAGAGGGCAGCGAGTCTGTGCACGCCCCAGACCTTGGAGGGCCTCCTGGAAGCAGTGGAGACGCATCATAACACGCAGGCCCTGCTGAATGGGAGCCGGGACGATTCGGCGACCGCTTCGAGGGGACGGAAGGACAGCCCCACCGCGGTGTACCCTGAACCGACAGTCGGCAGGGCCAAAGGACCGCAAACCTGTGGAGAGACGGCGGGGCTAGGTCCGACCCGCCACCGACGAACCCAGGTAGAGGGAGACCAAAGGAGGTGTTTTGAGTGTGGTGCCAGGGGGCAAATTGCCTGGAAATGCCCGGCTCGAGAGGAGTCAATGCCATCAGCTAGCCCCGGAGGCGAGGTGGGTCACGCCGTGAACTATGTCACCTCCTGTTGGGCGACCACGAAATCAAATGCACCCATGGTCCCGGTGAAGGTGGACAGACACGACACGAAAGCGCTATTAGACTCCGGAAGCATGGTTACGCTCGTAACCACGAGCCTGCTGAATCAGGAGACCGAATGGCGTAGGGAGATGTCCATTCCCTGTGTTCACAGGGACACAAAGCGGTATCCCACCATATGGACCAACATCGTGATGCCACAAGGGAGCTGTCAGATGATGGTGGATGCAGTACCAGAGCTGCCGGTACCTCTCCTAGTGGGACGGGATTGTCCGCTGTTCGCGGCCCTATGGGGGCACAAAATGAGGAAGAAGGTACGAGCCGGCCAAAGAAGGGAGCGGGGACGACCAATAGCCTGTGTGGCCCGGAAGCAACCGGTTAACCAGCTGGTGTCTGCGGCTCCGGAGTCAGAGTCAGAGGGGGTGCCGGAACCCGAACCAGCGACTACAAAACTTCAGCCTCGTTGAGGAAATCAGGAAACTGCCCCAGACCTTGGAGGAGTCGTCCAGGAGGAGTCGTCCAGCCTCCCCCTCCTCGATTTCGAGGGGCCAGTCGAGACCCCCGCTGGGGGCCAACTGAGGGGACAATTCGGGACGGCCCAGTGGGAGGATCCGAATTTGAAAGCTGCCGCCGCCCAAGTGATAGCGGTGGATGGACAGCTACCTCCGTGGGTGAGTGACTGAAGATACCCCCATTTTCAAATTAAGAATAACCTATTGTATCAGGTGTCGCGCCAACAGGGGGAACTTCGAGAGGTATTGTTGCTGCCCGACGGTACGTAGGAACCGTTCTTCAGCTGGCCGATACCCGCCTGTTGGGGGCACACTTGGGAATGGAGAAGACCCGGGAATGGATCACTGCCCGGTTCCACTTGCCCGGGATGAGGAGAGCCGTGGAAGACTACTGTCGCAGCTGCCCGGAATGTCAACTCACTGCCTCGGAAGCACACTTCCGAAACCCTCTGGTCCCCCTGCCGATCATCGGGGTGCCCTTTGAATGCATCGCCATGGACATAGTTGGACCCCTGGTAAAGACTGCACGAGGACACAGGTACATCTTGCTAATAGTAGACTATGCCACCCGGTATCCCGAGGCCATTCCCCTATGGGCGGCGGTATCCAAGGGAATCGCCCGGGAGCTGCTCCACCTCTTTAGCCGGGTAGGCATCCCGAACGAGATCCTGACAGACCAAGGTAGAGAGTTTATGTCCCGCCTCATGAAAGAGTTGTGTGCCCTACTGCAGATCAAGCAGATCCGGACCTCGGTTTTCACCCGCAGACGGATGGGCTCTCGAGCGCTTTAACAAAATGCTCAAACAGATGCTGCGGAAGGTCATTGAGCAGGACGGGAAGAACTGGGACCAGCCACTACCCCACCTAATGTTCTCAATCTGAGAAGTACCCCAATCCTTCACTGGGTTTTCCCCGTTCGAACTCCTCTACGGGAGGAGGCCACGTGGCCTACTGGACCTCGCCAAGGAGGTGTGGGAAGCCCAACCAACCCCCTTACGCAGCGTGGTAGAGCACGTGGAGACGATGCGGGAGCGGATGACAGCCATATGGCCAGTCGTGAGGGGACATATGGAGAAGGCCCAACGCGCCCAAGCCCAGGTCTACAATCGGGGAGCCCAGCCCCGAGAATTCCAGGTGGGAGACAGGGTGTTGGTATTGATCCCCACGGCCCAAAAGTAAGTTCCTGGCAACATGGCACGGACCATACGAGGTGGTCGAGAAGCTGGGACCTCTCAATTACTGCGTACGACAACCGGGGAGACGGAAACCTCAACAGATTTACCACGTGAACCTGCTGAAGAAGTGGCACGAGCAGACAGCCTTGGCCGTGTTATGGTCGGGACCCAGGACACCAACAGAACCAGTGGTGGTCCCGAGCAATGAGGACCTCGACCCGGCCCAGAAGCAAGAGCTCAGGGAGCTTGTCGATCGGAACACGGCAGTGTTCTCCGAGAAGCCGGGCCGCCCGACCCTCATTGAACACCATATCCGTACCCGGCCCGGGGAAATGGTAAGAAAGAGGCGGTATCGGATTCCGGAGGCCCGACGGAAGACCGTGAAACAAGAAGTGGAGGCTATGCTGAGGATGGGGGTCATTGAAGAGTCTCACCGCACATGGTGCAGCCCCATCGTGTTGGTGCCCAAACTGAACGGTAGCCTCTGCTTCTGTAATGATTTCCGGGGTGTGAACAACATAACCATATTCGACACCTACCCCATGCCGAGGGTGGACGAGCTCATCGACCATTTGGGAATGGCCCAGTACATCAGCACCCTTGACCTGACCAAAGGATATTGGCAGGTACCTTTGGCAGCCTCCTCCCAGGAGAAGACGGCGTTTTCGACACCAGACGGGTTGTATCAGTCCTGGGTGCTCCCGTTCGGTCTCCACGGAGCCCCGCCCACATTCCAACAGCTGATGAACAGAGTGCTTCGACCCCACCAGCAGTACGCAGCGGCATATCTGGATGATATCATCATCCACAGCCAAGGTTGAGAAGAGCACTTGACGCGCCTCCAGGTGGTGCTGGACGCACTCAGACAAGCCGGGTTGACCGCAAACCCCAAGAAATGCAAGCTAGGGTTCGAGGAGGTGGAGTACCTGGGGTATTTGATTGGACGGGGGAACGTCAAGGCCCAGGAGACGAAGGTTCACGCGGTGCGTGACTGGCCCGTTCCATGCACCAAGACACAGGTCAAGTCCTTCCTGGGACTGGCAAAATACTATAGCCGGTTTATCCCCAACTTTGCGGCTATAGCTTCCCCCCTCACTGATCTAACCAGGGCCCACCTCCCGAAAACAGTGAAATGGACGGACGAGACAGAAGCGGCGTTCAACGGTCTGAAAAAAGCGCTGTGCGCCCATCCGATTCTCGTAATGCCCCGATTTCCAGGTGCCGATGGTGGTCCAGACGGACGCATGTGATAGGGGACTAGGGGCCGTTCTGTCCCAGGTACACGAGGGGGAGGAGCACCCCATCATGTACATCAGCTGAAAGCTGGGTTAAAGAAATACTCTATGCCTAGGGAAAATAAATACTCTATCGTTGAGAAAGAGTGTCTAGCAGTGAAGTGGCCGCTGGACACTCAAGTATTACCTGTTAGGTACCCACTTCACCCTGGTCACGGACCATGCTCCCCTGGTCTGGATGGCCAGGGGGAAGGACACGAACGATCAGGTCACCAGGTGGTTCTTGTCCCTTCAATGCTTGTCTTTTTCTGTTGTGCACAGGTCAGGGGCGAAGCATGGAAACGCGGATGCCCTATCGAGAAGGGAGACCTACGTTGCACTGATGACAGTCCCCTCCCCAACAGAGCTGGGGGGGGGGGGGTGTATGTGGCGTACAGCAGGTTAGCCACCAGGGGGAGAGTTGTTGTTGCCATCCTGTACCTGTCCCGCAGGTGTGATGTTCGGATGTACCGATCCTGTGCAGGTGTTGTTACACATGGTCTGCCACTGCGAGGACGATCAGCTGTCCGTCCTGTCTCCCTGTAGCACTGTCTTAGGCATTTCACAGTACGGACAATGCGGACAGTACTTGACACAATCCTGTCTAAGCGCTCTATGGACAATTCCTTCGACCTCATGGCTTGGTTTTTACTCTGACATGCACTATCAACTGTGGGACCTTATATAAACAGGTGTGTGCCTTTCCAAATCATGTCCAATCAATTAAATTTACGACAGGTGGACTCCAATGAAGTTGTAGAAACATCTCAAGGATGATCAATGGAAACAGGATATACCTGAGCTCAATTTCGAGTCTCATAGCAAACAATCTGAATACTTATGTAAATAAGGTATTTCTTTTTTTAATTATATATACATTTGCTAACATTTTTAAAACTTGTTTTTGCTTTATCATTATGGGGTATTGTGTGTAGATTGATGAGGGGGGAAAATGATGCAATCCCTTTTAGAATAAGGATGTAACGTAACAAAATGTGGAAAAATTCAAGGGGTCTGAATACTTTCCAAATGCACTGTATAAATGGGCTCACTTACGCCCTAAAATAAATGTGTTCATATGGGCAGAATATTGTAGGTAAATAAATACGTGCTGCATTAGTTGACATCCTTTAAGACAGAATAAATAAAACAGGGTTGGGCGAATAAATCAAAAAATGTAATCCATAAGCCTACTAATACATTAATAAATAAAAAACGTGCATATGTGAAGAAAAGTTATTTCAACCTTGCAATAATCAATTTTCTTTCAGTTTGCTTTATAGAATCTAGTTATCAATATAATTAAACTAGGCATATGATATTTCCTTGAATAAGGCCTATCCTCCACACACACCCTGATTGGCTTTAGGATAAGCTAATTATTAGAGATTATGCACAGCTGTTTTCAGCAGCACACTAAATCTTTCCATCGATTGAAGGAGTATTAGGATATAGTGACTGGCACCAATAGTCTATTTAAAGTCTGCATCAATAGGCTACCAGTTGCATTTTTCGATATGAAAAGGAGACGGAAATATGACTGGCCAGCACTGCACATAGGAATGTGTCCAGACGACTGTGAGCCGATTGACCAGTAGGCTAGGTGTGAATGTTCTGAAAGCTTTATTCAAATCAATCATCTGAATACTAAAAGCTCCCTAACTACATATTTGTTTTACAAAAGATGGATATGTTGCCCACGGTGATGGCACATGTCTAAAAAGCTTTTGCGTCCCCCACGTTCAGCTGTGAAACAGGCCCATAGTCAAAGAGCCAATTCACAGAAGTATTGTAAGCAACCATTTTTTTAACCTGTTGGGGCTAGAGGGCAGTATTTGCACGGCCGGATAAAAAACGTACCCGATTTAATCTGGTTACTACTCCTGCCCAGTAACTAGAATATGCATATAATTATTGGCTTTGGATAGAAAACACCCTAAAGTTTCTAAAACTGTTTGAATGGTGTCTGTGAGTATAACAGAACTCATTTGGCAGGCCAAAACCTGAGAAGATTCCTTACAGGAAGTGGCCTGTCTGACCATTTCTTTCCCTCCTTGATCATCTCTAACAAATACAGGGGATCTCTGGCATGACGTGACACCTCCTACGGCTCCCATGGGCTCTCAGAAGGCGGGAAAAAGCTGAACGATGTAATTCCATCCCCAGGCTGAAACACATTAGCGCGTTTGGCAAGTGCTCTATCAGAGGGCCATTAGACTGAGGCTCGTGCATGAGGGGATAGCATGCTTTTACTTTCACTCTCTTTGTAATAAAAAACGATTTCCCGGGCGGAATATTATCGCTTTTTTACGAGAAAAATGGCATAAAAATGGATTTTAAACAGCGGTTGACATGCTTCGAAGTACGGTAATGGAATATTTAGAATTTTTTTGTCACGAAATGCGCCATGCTCGTAACCCTTATTTACCCTTTCGGATAGTGTCTTGAACGCACGAACAAAACGCCGCTATTTGGATATAACAATGGATTATTTGGGACCAAACCAACATTTGTTATTGAAGTAGAAGTCCTGGGAGTGCATTCTGACGAAGAACAGCAAAGGTAATAACATTTTTCTTATAGTAAATCTGACTTTGATGAGTGCTAAACTTGCTGGGTGTCTAAATAGCTAGCCCTGTGATGCCGGGCTATCTACTTAGAATATTGCAAAATGTGGTTTCACCGAAAAGCTATTTTAAAATCGGACATATCGAGTGCATAGAGGAGTTCTGTATCTATAAATCTTAAAATAATTGTTATATTTTTTGTGAACGTTTATCGTGAGTAATTTAGTAAATTCACCGGCAGTGTTCGGTCGGAATGCTAGTCACATGCTAGTCACATGCTAATGTAAAAAGCTGGTTTTTGATATAAATATGAACTTGATTGAACAAAACATGCATGTATTGTATAACATAATGTCCTAGGGTTGTCATCTGATGAAGATCATCAAAGGTTAGTGCTGCATTTAGCTGTGGTTTGGGTTTATGTGACATTATATGCTAGCTTGAAAAATGGGTGTCTGATTATTTCTGGCTGGGTACTCTGCTGACATAATCTAATGTTTTGCTTTCGTTGTAAAGCCTTTTTGAAATCGGACAGTGTGGTTAGATTAACGAGAGTCTTGTCTTTAAAATGATTTAAAATAGTCATATGTTTGAAAAATTGAAGTTTTTGCATTTTTGAGGTATTTGAATATCGCGCCACGGGATTACACTGGCTGTTGCGTAGGTGGGACGAATTCGTCCCGCCTAGCCCAGAGAGGTTAATGACACTAATATCAAGTGCGTGGAGCCTGCAGGAGCAGAGATTCTTAATGCAGTAGCACTTTCCTGCAGTCAAATGACCAAATCATCCTCTGGTTGCCTCATGGGTGGAATGTTATTAATATTTTTCATATTTCAGTCTTCTGTGATGAATATAAAGGTGTACTTTTTTTTAAGACCATAACCATGTATGTGAGGTGTATGCTTTCGTTTCAAAGTAGCTTTGATTAAGATGACCAAGAAACACTCTGTGACCCTGATTTAGCCCACTGCAGTAGATGTTTAATGTACAAGTCAAAGATAAAGGTGAGGGGAAGAAAATCAAGTGCTCTCAGATTACTATTCAGCCATAGTGTGAATGCCATTATGTTACATGAGTGCCTCCTTTCATGCCGTTTGAGGAGCTCATCTTTATACATATTTAGCCTGTTATGGCTAGGGGGCAGTATTTTCACGGCTGGATAAAAAACGTACCCGATTTAATCTGGTTACTACTCCTGCCCAGTAACTTGAATATGCATATAATTATTGACTTTGGATAGAAAATACCCTAAAGTTTCTAAAACTGTTTGAATGGTGTCTGTGAGTATAACAGAACTCATATGGCAGGCAAAAACCTGAGAAGATTTAATGCAGGAAGTGGCCTGTCTGACAAGGTGTCATTCTTCTTGTCTCTGTTTATTGAAGAGTGAGGATCTTAGCTGTCCCGTGACACTTCCTACGGCTGCCATAGGCTCTCAGAAGGCGGCAAAATGCTGAATCGTGGCTTTGCAGGCTCTGGCTGAAAAAAAGTCGCGTGTTTGGGTAGTGGCTGGTTACAGTACTGTGAGACTCAGGCTCGTGCCCGCGTCGACCGAAAGCTTTGTTTTCTTTCCTCTGTTTAGCTAAATGGACATTCCCGGTCGGAATATTATCGCTTTTTTACGAGAAAAATGGCATAAAAATGGATTTTAAACAGCGGTTGACATGCTTCAAAGTACGGTAATGTAATATTTAGATTTTTTTTGTCACGAATTGCGCCATGCGCACGACCCTGATTTACCATTTCGGATAGTGTCTGGGACGCACGAACAAAACGCCGCTATTCGGATATAACGATGGATTATTTTGGACCAAACCAACATTTGTTATTGAAGTAGCAGTCCTGGGAGTGCATTCTGACGAAGACAACAAAAGGTAATCAAACTTTTATAATAGTAAATCTGATATTGGTGAGTGCTAAACTTGCCGGGTGTCTAAATAGCTAGCCCGTGATGGCTGGGCTATGTACTTAGAATATTGCAAAATGTGCTTTCACCAAAAAGCTATTTTAAAATCGGACATATCGAGTGCATAGAGGAGTTCTGTATCTATAATTCTTAAAATAATTGTTATGCTTTTTGTGAACGTTTATCGTGAGTAATTTAGTAAATTGTTAGCAAATTCTCCGGAAGTTTGCTAGTTCTGAACGTCACATGCTAATGTAAAAAGCTGTTTTTTGATATAAATATGAACTTGATTGAACAAAACATGCATGTATTGTATAACATAATGTCCTAGGTGTCTCATCTGATGAAGATCATCAAAGGTTAGTGCTGCATTTAGCTGTCTTCTGGGTTTTTGTGACATTATATGCTAGCTTGAAAAATGGGTGTCTGATTATTTCTGGCTTGGTACTCTGCTGACATAATCTAATGTTTTGCTTTCGCTGTAAAGCCTTTTTGAAATCGGACAGTGTGGTTAGATAAAGGAGAGTCTTATCTTTAAAATGCTGTAAAATAGTCATATGTTTGAAAAATGGAAGTTTTTGTATTCTGCGTTTAGGTAAACAGACAAAAGAAAAGAAAGCATTCGGTCGACTCGGGCACGCGCCTAACCCCATAGTACTCTGAGCGGCCACTTGCCAAAAGCGATAAAGTGTTTCAGCCAGAGCCTGCCTCGATATCCTTCAGCTTTTTCCCGGGCTCTGAGAGCCTATGGGAGCCGTAGGAAGTGTCACGTTATTGCAAAGATCCTCAGTCTTCAATAAAAAGAGCCAAGATAAAACACACCTTGTCAGACAGGCCACTTCCTGCATGGAATCTTCTCAGGTTTTGGCCTGCCATTTGAGTTCTGTTATACTCACAGACACCATTCAAACAGTTTTAGAAACTTTAGGGTGTTTTCTATCCAAAGCCAATAATTATATGCATATTCTAGTTACTGGGCAGGAGTAGTAACCAGATTAAATCGGGTGCGTTTTTTATCCGGCTGTGTCAATACTGCCCCCTAGCCCTAACAGGTTAATGAGTCCGACGCGAAGGATATACTGCTTCTCTGAGACCAGGCCCAAATCCCTGTCATTTGCGTGAATAAAAGACGGAAATACAGGGGGTGGAGATCGGGGTGACTTGTGAGAATTTGTCGGCGAGTGGGAAACCCGCCTCTACCATCCGTTCTATTGGCCAATGTGCAATCACTGGAGAATAAACTGCATGATCTCCATTCGAGACTATCCTACCAGTGGGACATTAAAAACTGTAATATCTTATGTTTCACTGAGTCGTGGCTGAATGACGACACATATAATATACAGATGGCTGGGTTTTCATTGCATCAGCAGGACAGAACAGCTATGTCTGGTAAGACGAGGGGTGCGGGTGTGTGTTTATTTGTCAATAACAGCTGGTGAGCGATGTCTAATATTAAAGAAGACTCAAGGTATTGCTCGCCTGAGGTAGAGTACCTTATGATAAGCTGTAGACCACACTATCTACCAATACAGTTTTCATCTATATTTTTCGTAGCGGTCTATTTACCACCACAAACCGATGCTGGCACTAAGACTGCACTCAACGAGCTGTATAAGGCCATAAGCAAACAAGAAAATGCTCATTCAGAAGCGGCGCTCTTGGTGGCCGGGGACTTTAATGCAGGCAAACTTACATCTGTTTTACCTCATTTCTACCAGCATGTCACATGTGCAACCAGAGGAAGACCACCTTTACTCCACACACAGATGCATACAAAGCTCTCCCTCGCCCTCCATTTGGCAAATCTGACAATAATTCTGTCCTCCTGATTTCTGCTTACAAGCAAAAACTAAAGCAGGAAGTACCAGTGACTCGTTCAATACGAAAGTGGTCCGATGACGCGGATGCTGCGCTACAGGACTGTTTTGCTAGCACAGACTGGAATATGTTCCGTGATTCTTCCAATGGCATTGAGGAGTATACCACCTCAGTCACCGGCTTCATCAATAAGTGCATTGACAACGTCGTCCCCACAGTGACCGTACATGCATATCCCAACCAGAAGCCATGGATTACAGGCAACATCCGTAGCGAGCTAAAGGCTAAAGCTGACACTTTTAATCCTATAACACTGACTCTGAGCAAGACAAAGGAGCTGATCGTGGGCTAAAGGAAAAGGAGGGCCAAACACGCCCCCATTCACATAGACAGGGCTGTAGTGGAGCAGTTTGAGAGTTTCAAGTTCCTTGGTGTCCACATAACCAACAAACTATCATGGTCCAAACACACCAAGACAGTCATGAAGAGGTCACGACAATGCCCTTTCTCCCTCAGGAGACTGAAAAGATTTTGCATGGGTCCCCAGATCCTCAAAAAGTTCTACAGCTGCACTATCAAGAGCATCGTGACCAGTTGTATCACTGCCTGGTATGGCAACTGCTCGGCATCTGACCGTAAGGTGCTACAGAGGGTAGTGTGTACGGCCCAGTACATCACTGGAGCCAAGCTTCCTGCCATACAGGATCTACATACTAGGTGGTGTCAGAGGAAGGTCCAAAAAATTGTCAAAGACTCCAGTCACCCAAGTCATAGACTGTTCTCTCAGATACTGCAAGGCAAGCACTCCCGGAGAACCAAGTCTAAGTCCAAAAGACTCCTGAGCAGCTTCTACCCCCAAGCCATAAGACTGCTGAATAATCAAATGGCCACCCGGACTATTTACATTGACACCACCCACTCCCCTCTTTGTTTTTACACAGCTAATCGCTGTTTATTATCTATGCATAGTCACTTTACCCCTACCTACATGTACAAATTACCTTGACTAACTTGTACCCCCGCACATTGATTCAACACCGGTACCCCCTGTATATAGCCTCATCATTGTTATTTTATTGTGTTACTTTTTTTAAACTTAGTTTATTTAGTAAAACAAATTTAAACTCTTTCTTGAACTGCATTGTTGATTAAGGGCTTGTAAGTAAGCATTTCACGGTAAGGTCTATTGAATTTGGCTTATGTGAAAAATAAAATTTCATTTGATTTGATTGGGCACCAGCTCTCCGATGCCATCAGCCAGATAGAACAAACGCTAGAGCTGTTGTGAACACTATTTCATTTGCACACAAACACACCCTCCCTTTTAGAAAAGCAGACTTACGTGTTCTGTAGCGGTGGTGAGGGCGTGTAGCGGGACCTTTCGCAGAGCGTCCAGGTTTCCAGTGCCCGGTGGGCTTGGCTGGGGGAGATGGTGGAAAAGTTGGTGGTAGCGCCTTGGTTGTGGTGTTGGCGGTAGAGGTTGTGCTAGTAGCTTTGGAGGTTGGACCGGCTCGTGAGTTCGGGGGGTCCTTATCCTTACGACCATTGGCTGTGCCGCTGACCCAAAGTACCGTGGTGCTGTGTGGGGTCACTTCTTTACCCCCGGGCGGGGGGAGTCGTGTGGTGCGGGTGGTGGTGCCAGTCACACGGGTGCCACTGCCAACCCAGTTGTGGAGGTGCGGGACCGAGTGGTTGGAGGGCAACCCAAATTGAGTTCTCGGGGCTGGGACCGTGCCGTCGGCCTCTAGAGAGGTGGTGGAGACAAACGCGGTGGCAGTGGTCTTTGTAGTCGTGGTCATAGTGTCTGGCCGCTTGGGTGGAGCGCTGGGTTCGGAGAGAAAGATGGGGTCCTGCCCTATGCCCTTGGCATCCACTAGGTCTGTGGGCACATAGTCTTGAACGGAACCCACTACAATCCATTTGAGCAGCATGAGACTAAGGCCCAGGCCCACGAAGCCCATCACTAAGGGCACTGCGCACAGCCAGGTCTGCTGCCGGTGCCACACCGCACAGGGCCCACAGCGAAGAGGCCCCGGGGCCCGAGGGGAGACCTGTTCGCCCCCGGGTTCTTCCAGGGTCATGGCCCCCAGAGTGCTTGCTACCGAGTGCTCACTCATCCTGCTGATGCCTTCAAAGGTCAGGGGTCAAACCGGGGCACCAATGACAAAAGGGCAGGAATGAGGGAGGGGATGGGGCAAGGAACCAATACTGGGCATCATACTAATTAATCCACACAAAATTCCTACATTTATACCCACACACACATGGACACAAGACAGCACCCACAGACACATACAAGTAATTACAAGCCAAGCAGCTCACACGGATGCACATGTAAGCAAATATACACTCCCTCTGGCGCCGAGCTAGCTAATTATACACACAAACAAACACAGACACACTCATACACACACAGGTTGGACATGGGCAGGTGAAAGTGCTGACCAGCGGGGCAAGCCTCGCTGTAGTTAGGTGGAAACGAAATGACGGTAAATCCCAAGATGCTTCACTCTCCCGTGAGAAAAAATGCATAAGAAAAAGGCAGGCAGGAGGGTATTGATCCACGGTGTGGCAAGCTTCAGACCAGAGCTGTACATCCTGTGTGTGTCTGTCAATGAGAAACAGGCCAGGCAGGGCAGCAACCCTTTTCTGCAGCTTTTTTTACTGTGTTTTTTATGCTCCAGTTCAGGGGCTTCCTCTTCAGTCTTCTTCCCTGTTTTGGGTCAGCCTCAGCTTCCCCTCACTCCCAGACAGCCCTGTGCAGCGGTGCTTTAGCGTTAGTAGCCGATGGTAATCTTACATGAAGAGAGCCAGTGAAACTGGATAGAGAGCGAGAGTGAGGGAGAGGATTTGTAGGGATGAGGCTGGCAGGGGGATGAAGGGGGGGGTTAAATCCAACTGATGTCCATCAAATGCCTTTCCCCTCAGATCTGCCGGACTGTCCGTCTTTCTCCAGCTGTCTGTCCACCGCTTGTCATTGTGGTAGAAAAATTAAAGCCATGGCTACTTGCTTGCTACCTCAGAACGCTACATTGGCGGCAGTGTTGAGAGCAGGAGTGCGAGCGACAGAAAGGGAGGGAGAGAAAGAGCAAGAGAGATGAAGAGGAGGAAGAAGGGAGGGAGGGAGTGCTGCTCTGAAAAACTGATGTGGCTGCTGTTGTTGTTAGCTGCAGACTGGGAGAAACACTCCACTGTGAGCAATGTGGGTTTCGCGGCACACAACCGGCGATTTCCTCCCTTCCACAGACTACAACCGGCGCTTTCCTCCCTTCCACGGACTGCAGGACTCCAGACTGACAAACAACTGCCCCATCCCTTCTCCGACACACTGCGTGCACCCGTGTAAGTGTGTGCGTGTGAGAACGATAGAGACCCCACTGCCTTCCCTATCACCGTCAAAGCTGAGAGCAAGAGAGAGAAAGAGAGAAGAGGCAGAGATCCTGGGAGAAAGCTCTGCAGCAGCAGAGACAAGGAGGCACTGCACAACACACTGTGCGGAGGAGAGAAGAGCTGCCACAGACACCCCAGGGAACAGAGAGAGGGGAGGAGGAGGAGAAGGGGGGGGCAGTGCGGCGCTACATCTCCCCACCGGGAGTGAGAGAAACAAACCAAACATTGGGCTCATAATTTATGGGCGGGATAAATCCTTCCTTCAAACCTGATTTTTCGGCTCACAGTCGATGAAACACTCATTTTACAGTTCCCATGACACCCCGATGCTAGGCAGATGCCTTATCTGCAGGGCTTTGCTGTTATTTCCCTGTGACTGACTGTCTTGCAGTCGAGGAAGGAAGCGTAAAAATGTAGGCGGGTGAATGCAGTAATAATAGGGGTTTACTCCAAGTCGTCAGAAAAGGGGTGTGTGTGTGTGTGTGAGAGAGTATGAAAGAAAGTGTGTGGCAGAGTAGAGAAACAAAGATGGAGAGAGAGAGAAAGATCAGCATGCAGAGCTTAAAGTTCGTAGAACACGTGTGACATTTTTATGTGTTCATATCTTCTCCAATCCCCCCACCTCCTAGTCTGGCGGAGTCTGGAAAGGCTGCTTGATGTTGTAGGCACGATGCGTTGATAATGAAGGGGGCTATGCTTTTTTACTAATTGGTTGTCCTCTGTCTCTCACTCAAACACCCACATGGTCACAGCCCATGAGTACTGCATTTTGGCCCTTGGTTCTGCAACCAAGCAATCACGTCCCACATTTTATCAACAAATTCAAACACCACTAATTTAAAGAAAACGGTTGATTTGTCTTGTATTTCAGTCAGACATTCCAACCTTTCTCTTACAGTCACATTACACTTATGAAAAAATAGAAAATGTAAATACATGACCAAAAGTATGTGGACACCTGCTCGTCGAACATCTCATTCCAAAATCATGAGTATTAATATGGAGTTGGTCCCCTCTTTGCTGCTATAACAGCCTCCACACTTCTGGGAAGGCTTTCCACTAGATGTTAGAACATTGCTGCAGGGACTTACATCCATTCAGCAACAAGAGAATTAGTGAGGTCCCAGGCCTTCCCCAAACTGTTGCCACAAAGTTGGAAGCACAGAATTGTTTAGAATGTCATTGTAGGCTGTAGTGTTAAGATTTCCCTTTACTGGAACTAAGGGGCCCGAACCATGAAAAACAACCCCAGACCATTACTCCTCCTCCACCAAACTTTAGAGTTGGTACTATGCATTGGGGCAGGTAGCGTTCTCCTTTCATCCGCCAAACCCAGATTTGTGTGTCGGACTGCCAGATGGTAAAGCGTGATTCATCACTACAGAGAACGTGTTTCCATTGCTCCAGAGTCCAATGGCGGCAAGATTTACACCACTCCAGCCAACGCTTGCCATTGAGCATGGTGATCTCAGGCTCGTGTGCAGCTGCTCGGCCATAAAAACCCATTTGATGAAGCTCCCGACGAACAGTTCTAATGCTGAAGTTGGGTGAGCCATTCTTACTAATCTACTGGAGAGCCAGTTTGGGTTTAAGTATAACTTCTTATAACTTTTGTATGACTGATGCTTTTAGTTGAAGCTTTAATTGGGATAGGGGGCAGTATTCGGAAATTCGGATGATTCGGTCGTGCCCACATTCGGACGTGCCCAAAGTAAACTGCCTGTTACTCAGGCACAGTAGCTAGGATTATGCAAATAATTGGTAGTATTGGATAGAAAACACTCTGAAGTTTCTAAAACTGTTATAATAATGTCTGTGAGTATAACAGAACTGATATGGCAGGCAATTTCTTTTTTTTTAGGTCACCACCCATTGAAATGGCTGTCTATGGGAAAATCAAAGGAATACCTCCCAGATTGCAGTTCCTAGGCTTCCACTAGATATCAACAGTCTTTAGAAAGAGTTTCAGGCTTGTTTTTTGAAAAATGAGCTAGAATTTGTACTTTTTCTAAGTGGCTCTCATTTTGACTGTAGTATTGTGGCGCATGTGGATGAGGGCGCACACTTCGTTATTTATCTCCGGTAATCAACATACTATTCTCCGTCTTAAATTTTATCGTTTATTTACATATTAGGGTACCTGAGAATTGATTAGGAACATTGTTTGACTTGTTTGGACGAAGTTTATTGGTAACTTTTGGGATTCCTTTGTATGCATTTTGAACGAGGGAAACAGGTGGATTACTGAATCAAGCGCGCCAACTAAACTGACTTTTTTGGGATCTAAATAAGGACTTTATCGAACAAAACAACCATTTGTTATGTAGCTGGGACCCTTGGGATTGCAAACAGAGGAAGATCTTCAAAGGTAAGTGATTTATCTTATCGCTATTTCTGACTTTCGTGACGCCTCTGCTTGTTTGGAAAATGTTTTTAATGCTTGTGTACGCGGGGCGCTGTCCTCAGATAATCACATGGTATGCTTTTGCTGGAAAGCCTTTTTGAAATCTGACAAAGCGGCTGGATTAACAAGAAGTTAAGATTTTAAACGATGTAAGACACTTGTATTTTCATGAATGTGTAATATTACGAATTTTCCATTTAGAATTTCGCGCTCTACAATTTCACCGGATGTTGTCGAGATGGGGCGCTAGTGCCCCACCTATCCCAAAGAGGATAATGCTTTCAAATTTAATATTTTTAACCCCCCAAACTGATATTCATTATATAAATAAACACGTTTAATTTTCTCTGACTTGCCGTTCCAAATAAAGTTAAATATTTTTTTGCTCAAATAATTTATAAGACAAATCGTTCTGTATAGGCAGGGCCATAAGTAAATAGGTAAACTGGGATATGACTAACAAATTATTCAGGGTGATTTTTCAACAAATACACAGATATTTACCTATCATAGATCTTATGTATTTTTGCTAACTTTCTGTTGAAATTTGTTGTAGTAAGTTCCTTTGTTTCATTAGGGATAAGAATACCGAGTATGTCCACTTCACCATCAGACAATTTTATTGGTAAACTACACGGTAATGTAAAAGTATTTTTTAGCGATCCAATAAGTAATATGGTACACTTATCATAGTTCGGTTGTAATCCACAGAAGCCTTTAGGCCAGGGAAGACTCCATATATTTTTTAAATATATTATACTTGATCGTTCCCAAACAATTTCCTCCATTTATTTTTGTTCTGTGCCTCTATAACTTATTCTGTGCCTCTATGGTACAGTTTTTATTGCAATCCATCTGTACTGTTATTTATTTTATTTCCTTTGTTAAAATAAAAATAATATATATATGTTTTTGTTTTCAAGATGAGTATAGAATTGTATGACCACTGAAGGCACATTTTAAAAAGTGTCCCATGCAATACCCAGTCAACACGATGGGTTTGGGCCTATTCCGTTTGAGACTCTGGGGACTCGGCATCTACTCGGACTCAGGGGGCTTCATATGGGCGGAGCTCTTCCCGACTCCGGCAGAATCATATTACTCTGGGTTCTGGGTAACGGTACTCGGGACGAGTCCACTTCAGCATATCTGGCCCGATAAACTTTTGCAGAAGTAGGGCTGTTTGGAGTTTTAGGCTGGGTTTCTGTTCAGCACTTTGAGATATCAGCTGATGTAAGAAGGGCTATATAAATAAATTTGATTTGAGGTTTTTATTCGGCAGGTGATGGAAGAATAAAAAACCAAGTAATGTAATAATTTCACATTGAATTTGCTGGGTAATTTGCAAGCAAAAATGAGGCCCATTAGGCTATTAGATAGAGAAGGACACAAGAGAATCTATGCCATAAATGAATCAGATTTTTATACATATTTATTTGGAACCCCACTCACACTAATTCTATTAATTTCAGTCCTTCGGCCAATCCTGGCTTAATATAATGGCATTAGCGATTTTTAGGCGTATCCTGGTTGGCCACGTTAAATATAGGATGACTTGGGATACATGATTCACGAAAGACATCACATCTCAGTGTCATAGGCCTACCATAGAAAAATAGGCTACAGCCTATCTGTAATCGCCGATACACACTGACAAAATAGAGTGCCTTGCAAAAAAGTATTCATCCCCCTAGCGTTTTTCCTATTTTGTTGCTTTACAACCAGTAATTTAAATGGATTTTTATTTGGATTTCATGTAATGAACATACACAAAATAGTCCAATTTGGTGAAGTGAAATGAAAAAAAGAATTTGTTTCAAAAAATACAAAAAATACAAAAATAAACAGAAAAGTGGTATGTCTGGAACGCCGTTTGGGTCTTTGCGTGTCAAAAAGATACACGACAAATAACACCATTTGACATGTCAAATAAGCTTCTTTACCAATCAGGACCTGAATATGACTCCACGTCACATAATAATGTAACATGTTCATTCATTTTGTACGTAGTTATTACACATTGATTGCACTCTCACTCGTATTTCATATGTCACAATGATTCAGCGATACGTATGCTATGAGTCATAGATTTTGTCACTGATGATCATAATTGTCGTTTGGACTCCCAATTCTCAGGTGCTGATGAAAGACGATCACTCAACTTCTGTTCTTCCGAGGTAAAATTAGCTAGCTAATGACTGCCCAATTTCTCGAAAAAATTGTAAATCTACCATCTCTGATTGCACCAGACTGCTGCTCACGGACAGAAGAGACTTCAACCATCAATAGCCAGGTAACATTAACTTAATGTTAGCTAGCTAGCTAACATAGGTGTTGAGAGCGAGTGGTGTAACAGCTGCAAAAAAAAGTAACTACATAATGTTAGGGTTTAACCAACTATTTGTTTGCATAACCTATATAATATAACAAAGAAGCTATGCTATAATATTAAGTTTATACTCTATATGATAAGAGCATACCGCTGTGTGAGAGGAAGGGGCTCATGGGATGGTGAGTCATATGGAAAGAATGCAGATGCTGTGAATCAGGGATGTGGAAGAGCTTGTTAAAAGATAAGGGCAGGATATGGGTGAAATGTATATGCGGAGGGGTGTCGGGGTTTTAGAGAACTGGGCATTGTGCAGTCACAAGATAAATCGACTGCCAAAGATAATAACTACGCCCGGCAACAGGAGGCGTCTCGAGGTTGGGACCAACCTGCACGCCAACGATAGGATGAGTAAGTTTAACCACGCTCATTCTCCCTCTGACAGGCCAGCATTGAGTGGGAACTATCTCTGTCAGAGTATTTAATGAAAAGCAAAGGATGTGAAACTCAGTTCTCTGTCTGCCCTGCGTGGTGACACAGCGACCCCGTATATACGAACATCATATTTACCATAAATATGTTTGCATTAATTAAAGTACAAAGAAATCAGAAGTTACTATGTGCTGACTATTTTGTTCTGATACCAGATTCGAATTGACGCAACCTAACAATAATATAATGCTAACGTTACCTAACTACCAACGGCGTTAGCTATTTAACGTTAGATCTGCCTGCCATTGATATTTAACTGAACTCAAGATAGCTAGCTAACGTTAATTATGGAATCTATAAAACGTTAACTAGTTACTGCTGTACAGTAACGTTAGCTAACTAGCGACGTCTGTATGAATAACCTTTTTTTTTTACTACGTTTAGCTACGTTATTTAAAACTGCATCGCCTGTCAATGCATGGTTGTCTTCATAGGTCGGAGGCTCATAGTTGGCACAGTTTAGACAAGAGAACACTTAGGGGTTGTTAACTACATACAAATAAAATGTCACTGGACCAATCGGGTCTGCGATCTATTTTTCAGGCTAGAGACCATGTTGCGGAGCCTTCGGTGGGCAAGCGGTCATTTGATTGACGAAGAGATGGCCAGCAATCTAATTGCTGTTGCAGAGGAGTTCCTACAAGAGGCAAATGACATCCAACAACGGGAACCTTACGAAGATGGCAAGTTGTTACATTTGTATATGTCACGTCCTGACCCTAGTTAGATGCAATTTTCTATAGTAGAGTAGGTCAGGGCGTGACAGGGGGTGTTTTCTATTTCTATGTTTAAGTTCTAGTTTTTCTATTTCTATGTTGGGATTGTTTGGGTTGATCTCTAATTGGAGGCAGCTGATCCTCGTTGCCTCTGATTAGAGATCATATTTAAGTAGGGGTTTTTCTTCTTGGGTTTTGTGGTTAGTTGTTTTCTGTTTAGTGTATGTCACCTGATGGAACTGTTGTTGGTTGTTTTGTTCAAACATATATTCATTAAAAATAAATATGAGCACTCTACATGCTGCGCCTTGGTCCCCTTTATACGACCTGCGTTACAGTATAATTGTTTTTGTAAGGCATGAGTGACAAAGGCTGAGATTGTATCATTTTACTTGTCCTGTGTTAAGTCTCCTGTGTCAAGTCAATCAATGAAAAAAACATTTAGTTGGCCTATAATGCTGTTCCTAAATTCTATATGGTGCTCTTATAGTCTTTTAACCTAAAGTTTTTAGGAGTGTATTTTGTAATTAATTATCTATTGTATTTTTTATTTCAGTAGCCTATCAAGCGCCTTTGGAGGGAAGGCAGTATCACATCACCAAGGAGCAGCTTGAGTTCCTCATAGATTATAATTTCACCATCAGACAAATGGCAGATGTTCTCAATGTGTCGCACTCTGTGGTCAAGCATAAGTTATCGTAATTGAATAAAGCAATTGTAACACAAGAGGGAGATCTCTACATCCTCTCTAGATTTGATCACATTCCTGATTGATGTATTTTTTTCTGTTATTTTTGTATTTAGTCATTTTCAGCTTTTCAGGTCCTATTCACTGTTGTCAGACGCTTAGCTGGATGAGAGGATCAAAGAGCTGATATCAATAAAAACAGAATGGCGTCACTATAAGAGAAAACAAAGTAGGTGGAGGATTGGAGGATTGTTATCCATGGTGCTGTGGATGGTTACACTAGACTTGTTGTGTTTCTGAAGGCCTCTGACAACAACAGGAGTGCCACAGTCATGGAGTCATTTGAAGCAGCCATCACCAGCTACGGAGTACCATCCCGGGTGAGATGTGACCGGGTGGTGAAAACAACCGTATCTATGCCTTCATTGAGAAGTTCAGTGGTGGTGAGAGGGGAAGTTCCCTCAGGGGAAGGAGCATGGAGTCTCCAACGTTTACCATGACCTGTTCACCTTCTTGGAGACGGAGCAGATCATCGACATCAACAATGAGGTGCACCTGTGGGCACTGCACTTTGTGTTCCTGCCACGGGTGAACAGAGATCTTGCTGTGTTTGCCAGTCAGTGGAACCACCATGGGCTGAGGACTGAACAACGGCAGTCACCTCTGCAGTTGTTCTGTCTCGGGTTCCCTGGCAATGCAGAGGGCCAATCTGACAGCAGTAAGGGATTTGTTCGCCCCATATTCAACCACCATCAGCTCCTCCAACCACCACCTCAGCTCCTCCAACCACCACCTCAGCTCCTCCTCCAACCACCTCAGCTCCTCCTCCAACCACCACCACCTCAGCTCCTCCTCCAACCACCACCTCAGCTCCTCCAACCACCACCTCAACTCCTCCTCCAACCACCACCTCAGCTCCTCCTCCAACCACCACCTCAGCTCCTCCTCCAACCACCACCTCAGCCCCTCCTCCAACCACCACCACCTCAGCTCCTCCTCCAACCACCACCACCTCAGCTCCTCCTCCAACCACCACCACCTCAGCTCCTCCTCCAACCACCACCTCAGCTCCTCCTCCAACCACCACCTCAGCTCCTCCTCCAACCACCACCTCAGCTCCTCCTCCAACCACCACCTCAGCTCCTCCTCCAACCACCACCTCAGCTCCTCCTCCAACCACCACCTCAGCTCCTCCTCCAACCACCACCTCAGCTTCTCCAACCACCACCCTCAGCTCCTCCAACCACCACCCTCAGCTCCTCCAACCACCACCCTCAGCTCCTCCTCCAACCACCACCTCAGCTCCTCCTCCAACCACCACCTCAGCTCCTCCAACCACCACCTCAGCTCCTCCTCCAACCAGCACCTCAGCTCCTCCTCCAACCACCACCCTCAGCTCCTCCAACCACCACCTCAGCTCCTCCTCCAACCACCACCCTCAGCTCCTCCTCCAACCAGCACCTCAGCTCCTCCAACCAGCACCTCAGCTCCTCCTCCAACCAGCACCTCAGCTCCTCCAACCACCACCTCAGCTCCTCCAACCACCACCTCAGCTCCTCCAACCACCACCCTCAGCTCCTCCTCCAACCACCACCTCAGCTCCTCCTCCAACCACCACCTCAGCTCCTCCAACCACCACCTCAGCTCCTCCTCCAACCAGCACCTCAGCTCCTCCTCCAACCACCACCCTCAGCTCCTCCAACCACCACCTCAGCTCCTCCTCCAACCACCACCCTCAGCTCCTCCTCCAACCACCACCTCAGCTCCTCCTCCAACCAGCACCTCAGCTCCTCCAACCAGCACCTCAGCTCCTCCTCCAACCAGCACCTCAGCTCCTCCAACCACCACCCTCAGCTCCTCCAACCACCACCTCAGCTCCTCCTCCAACCACCACCTCAGCTCCTCCAACCACCACCTCAACTCCTCCTCCAACCACCACCTCAGCTCCTCCTCCAACCACCACCTCAGCTCCTCCTCCAACCACCACCTCAGCCCCTCCTCCAACCACCACCACCTCAGCTCCTCCTCCAACCACCACCACCTCAGCTCCTCCTCCAACCACCACCTCAGCTCCTCCTCCAACCACCACCTCAGCTCCTCCTCCAACCACCACCTCAGCTCCTCCTCCAACCACCACCTCAGCTCCTCCAACCACCACCTCAGCTCCTCCTCCAACCACCACCTCAGCTCCTCCTCCAACCACCACCTCAGCTCCTCCTCCAACCACCACCTCAGCTTCTCCAACCACCACCCTCAGCTCCTCCAACCACCACCCTCAGCTCCTCCAACCACCACCCTCAGCTCCTCCTCCAACCACCACCTCAGCTCCTCCTCCAACCACCACCTCAGCTCCTCCAACCACCACCTCAGCTCCTCCTCCAACCAGCACCTCAGCTCCTCCTCCAACCACCACCCTCAGCTCCTCCAACCACCACCTCAACTCCTCCTCCAACCACCACCCTCAGCTCCTCCTCCAACCACCACCTCAGCTCCTCCTCCAACCAGCACCTCAGCTCCTCCAACCAGCACCTCAGCTCCTCCTCCAACCAGCACCTCAGCTCCTCCAACCACCACCCTCAGCTCCTCCAACCACCACCTCAGCTCCTCCTCCAACCACCACCTCAGCTCCTCCAACCACCACCTCAGCTCCTCCTCCAACCACCACCTCAGCTCCTCCTCCAACCACCACCTCAGCTCCTCCTCCAACCACCACCTCAGCTCCTCCTCCAACCACCACCTCAGCTCCTCCAACCACCACCTCAGCTCTTTATTGGTCGGAATGGGTGATTGTACCACAAATCCAGTTCACCATCAGCAACACACAGATGGAACTGTTGCGGACAATAATTCCATTGGAAGGCCCCAGAGGCAGCCTGGGAGTTGACAATCTACAGAGGGTTGTGGCAGTTATATCTTCAGCGCCACTCGTTCCTACTCCAACCTGACTTACTACAGCCCTGATACTCCCCTACTGGGATGAGGGATTGGACGCTATATCTTCAGCGCCACTCGTTCCTTTGAATCAGTTCATTTTTATAATACTATTATACATGTTATAATACTAACATTCCCCCTCTTTCACACACTGTATGATTTGGTCTCTAGAAAGGTACGACAGACATCTTCAACTCTAAACGGATGGGGACCAGAGTTTAGACACAGGTGGCCTTAACTTTTGTTAAGTACTTCCCCATTCCAGTACGATTCTGTTTGGTCATGTTTGGAGAAAGTCAGGTACTGTTAAGATATACGGCCTATGGTTATTGTATACTGCTCAAAAAAATAAAGGGAACACTTAAACAACACATCCTAGATCTGAATGAAAGAAATAATCTTAAATACTTTTTTCTTTACATAGTTGAATGTGCTGACAACAAATCACACAAAAATAATCAATGGAAATCCAATTTATCAACCCATGGAGGTCTGGATTTGGAGTCACACTCAAAATTAAAGTGGAAAACCACACTACAGGCTGATCCAACTTTGATGTAATGTCCTTAAAACAAGTCAAAATGAGGCTCAGTAGTGTGTGTGGCCTCCACGTGCCTATATGACCTCCCTACAACGCCTGGGCATGCTCCTGTTGAGGTGGCGGATGGTCTCCTGAGGGATCTCCTCCCAGACCTGGACTAAAGCATCTGCCAACTCCTGGACAGTCTGTGGCGCAACGTGGCGTTGGTGGATGGAGCGAGACATGATGTCCCAGATGTGCTCAATTGGATTCAGGTCTGGGGAACGGGCATAGCATCAATGTTTTCCTCTAGCAGGAACTGCTGACACACTCCAGCCACATGAGGTCTTGCATTGTCTTGTATTAGGAGGAACCCAGGGCCAACCGCACCAGCATATGGTCTCACAAGGGGTCTGAGGATCTCATCTCGGTACCTAATGGCAGTCAGGCTACCTCTGGTGAGCACATGGAGGGCTGTGTGGCCCCCCAAAGAAATGCCACCCCACACCATGACTGACCCACCGCCAAACCGGTCATGCTGGAGGATGTTGCAGGCAGCAGAACGTTCTCCACGGCGTCTCCAGACTCTGTCACGTCTGTCACATGTGCTCAGTGTGAACCTGCTTTCATCTGTGAAGAGCACAGGGCTCCAGTGGCGAATTTGCCAATCTTGGTGTTCTCTGGCAAATGCCAAACGTCCTGCACGGTGTTGGGCTGTAAGCACAACCCCCACCTATGGACGTCGGGCCCTCATACCACCCTCATGGAGTCTGTTTCTGACCGTTTGAGCAGACACATGCACATTTGTGGCCTGCTGGAGGTCATTTTGCAGGGCTCTGGCAGTGCTTCTCCTGCTCCTCCTTGCACAAAGGCGGAGGTAGCGGTCCTGCTGCTGGGTTGTTGCCCTCCTACGACCTCCTCCACGTCTCCTGATGTACTGGCCTGTCTCCTGGTAGCGCCTCCATGCTCTGGACACTACGCTGACAGACACAGCAAACCTTCTTGCCACAGCTCGCATTGATGTGCCATCCTGGATGAGCTGCACTACCTGAGCCACTTGTGTGGGTTGTAGACTCCGTCTCATGCTACCACTAGAGTGAAAGCACCGCCAGCATTCAAAAGTGACAAAAACATCAGCCAGGAAGCATAGGAACTGAGAAGTGGTCTGTGGTCCCCACCTGCAGAACCACTCCTTTATTGGGGGTGTCTTGCTAATTGCCTATAATTTCCACCTGTTGTCTATTCCATTTGCACAACAGCATGTGTAATTTATTGTCAATCAGTGTTGCTTCCTAAGTGGACAGTTGTAAGTAGATAAATGCTTAAATATTGATGTGCAGTTACATTTTCAAACACTCAATTGCTACTGTAGTTTAATGCAACTAGATATCGTATCAATGTTTTTATGCAACACCGAAATGTGGGGAATTCACAATACCGGAGGTCATGAATTCCCTAAAGGCATTGTAGGTGCTATGAAGAGGGAGCCTTAGTATCACAGCACGTGTTTGCCTCTGGGTACTTTTTCTTCTGCTGCGAAGCGAGACGCCCTCGCGCTGTGTGGAGGAATTCGATGGTCGGGGTGTCCTCAAACCCAAGGGGTGGCACCACCATTGCCCCAGTAGCAAATCCAACACCATCGGCACTGTTAGAGGAGGACATTCTCCATCTGAGGAGTACACAGTAAAACCATTAAAGTACATATTTAAATCGCAAAATGGAATAATATGCAGTTACCGATAAACTGGAACAATTTACTATTTTACCTTGCACCTCAGCCAGCCAGTTGAACCAGTGGCAGATGGAGTCGCTCTCCAAACACCACCGGTTGCCGCCAGGTATGGAATAGGTTACTTTAAACAGGTCCCACAGGTCCCTGGCAGTGGGAGGCTTTATGGAGTCCACAAAAAGTGCTCGGAAGCTGTCCGGATGGTTCCCCAATGCCTCGAGTTGAGACCATATTTCAACCTGTTATGGTTTAGAGACAGTATGTATATTTAAAATAAGTGTTATGGACAATATAGTGATGTGTATTGATTTAGGGGGTTGGACTGAATAAAAAGGTAATGACAAGTACTTCACAGATTTATGACAGAGTTGACTTACTGCTCCAAGGCCACCTGCATGCTCCCTTTGACAAATTGTTGAGCCACCAATTCAACCACACCATCTCTGTCCTCCGTTGTCTTGACAACAATCTTTTTTTGTAGGGGAACGAGCCTCCTCCTCCTGTCTTAAAGGCCTCTACATTTAGATTCATCTGGGGGAATGTTTTCCCCAAAACATTCAAGAAGCTGCTCTCCTACTGACTATAGGGCACTTTGATCTGCCACACAGGATACTCTAAAGATACTGAGATATGGAACCATTCTTTAAATCTAATAAAATGTATCCTAATATAAAACAGGGAAATAGTCCATTATCTTTAAAATCAGTAAAATAACCTTCAATAAGTCTATGTTTAATCATAAGATAGATTCACAACTAGCTTACTTACAAAGCAAGCACTGTGCATCGCACTGTGTCCTCATGTACTGCATGGATATTGGGAAACCTACAAATACTGCCCCCTATCCCCAACAGGTTAATACAGGTAACGAGTGGAGGACAGAGGAGCCTCTTGCTTGTTTGTAGGTGACCAAATACTTATTTTCCACCATAATTTGCAAATAAATTCATTAAAAATCCTACAATGTGATTTTCTGGATTTCTTTTTTTCTCATTTTGTCTGTCATAGTTGAAGTGTACCTATGATGAAAATTATAGGCCTCTCTCATCTTTTTAAGTGGGAGAACTTGCACAATTGGTGGCTGACTAAATACTTTTTTGCCCCACTGTATATACACCTGTTCTGAATAGCCCCAGAGTTTGCAACGCCACTAAGCAAGGGGCACCACCAAGCAAGCGGCACCATGAAGACCAAGGAGCGCTCCAAACAGGTCAGGCTGAAAGTTGTAGAGAAGTACAGATCAGGGTTGGGTTATAAAAAAATATCAGAAACTTTGAACATCCCATGGAGCACAATTAAATCCATTATTAAAACATTGAAAGAATATGGCACCACAACAAACCTGCCAAGAGAGGGCCACCCACCAAAACTCACAGACCATGCAAGGAGGGCATTAATCAGAGAGGCAACAAAGAGACCAAGATAACCCTGAAGGAGCTGCAAAGCTCCACCGCGGAGATTGAAGTATCTGTCCATAGGACCACTTTAAGCCGTACACTCCACAGAGCTGGGTTTTACGGAAGAGTGGCCAGACAAAAGCCATTGCTTAAAGAAAAAAATAAGAAAACATGTTTGGTGTTCGCCAAAAGCCATGTGGGAGACTCCCCAAACATATGGAAGAAGGTACTCTGGTCAGATGAGACTAAAATTGAGTTTTTTGGCTATCAAGGAAAATGCTATGTCTGGCTCAAACCCAACACCTCTCATCACCCCGAGATAACCATCCCCACAGTTAAGCATGGTGGCAGCATCATGCTGTGGGCATGTTTTTCCATCGGCAGGGACTTGGAAACTGGTCAGAATTGAAGGAATGATGGATTGCGCTAAATACAGGGAAATTCTTGAGGGAACCCTGTTTCAGTCTTCCAGAGATTTGAAACTGGGATGGAGGTTCACCTTCCATCAGGACAATTCACCTTCTAAGCCTACTGCTAAAGCAACACTCGAGTGGTTGAAGGGGAAACATTTAAATGTCTTGAAATGGCGTAGTCAAAGCCCAGACCTCAATCCAATTGAGAATCTGTACACCAGCGGAACCCATCCAACTTGAAGGAGCTGGAGCAGTTTTGCCTTGAAGAATGGGCAAAAATCCCAGTGGCTAGATGCGCCAAGCTTATACAGACATACCCCAAGAGACATGCATGCAGCTGTAATTGCTGAAAAAGGTGGCTCAACAAAGTATTCACTTTACGGGGGTGAAGTTATGCACGCTCAAGTTTTCCGTTTTTTTGTCTTATTTCTTGTTTGTTTCACAAAAACATTTTTGCATCTTCAAAGTGGTAGGCATGTTGTGTAAATCAAATGATGCAAACCTCCCAAAAATCTATTTTCATTCCAGGTTGTAAGGCAACAAAATGCCAAGAGGAGTGAATACTTTCGCAAGCCACTGCCCACCATAGGCCAAATGTAATTTGCTGGACCTTGGGACATCCCTACTCTAAAGCATAACCCTAACCTTAACCCTTACCCACCCTAACCGTACACATAACCAAATTACTTACCTAACCTTAACCATTTTAAATGTCAAATTCAACTGGGTAGGGATGTCCAAAGGAGGCGGAATAGCAAGGACCATATGTTTATCATCTGAGAGCTGTATCCATGAATACTGGTCAGGGGACAAAAAATAAGAGACTGGTGTAAGAGACAGTGGCCTGACCATATAAATAGGGAATTAGAACACTATCGTGACATAGTGAGACTGACCATCAGATGCCGGCACCATCAGCACAGTAAAATAAAAATAAAATTATTTAAAATCTATGCACACTCAGCTGTGCTTCACGAGTAATACCACAACGGGTCTATTACCAGTGTGATCATATAGCCTACCTCAAATGCTGAAAAATATATTTTTTACATGGCCCGAACAACAATGCATTGGTAGGGTAATTCAAACAAAGCCAATATGCGGTGATAATGTATTGGGCCTATAGCTTACTGCACAAACCTCATTGCTCCAGTACAGCTGGTTAATGTTGCATAGGCTTACGTAGATCTTGGCTTGCATTTTGACTCAAAGTGATCTTGACTCAGAAAAGTTTGGTGACCACTGTTCTAGTTTTCCCTGATAACACTATCACTGTTTCCCTTTAGTGTGGCAATTGTGATTGAATCAATGCAATATTAGCCACTTTCAATGTAACATACTGTCGTGACGTGACTTTCATTAATCTGATAGTTATTGGATTGAATAAATAAGTTATGTTTAATTGTTACCCAGTTAAATGAATCATGTAACAATTAACTAATTATATATGGATAACAGTCACTTATTAATCATTACCTCATATCAGTTCTCATTCTGAACAGTTGTAACCTTCTTGGATCTGCAAGAACTCGAGCTTTTGCTGATTATTCAGTACTATACAAATTGGTTTCTTTCTTTCTTTATTTACTAACTAAATAATAACACAAAATACACATACATGAGACAAAAGGCCCTACTGGACTGACAAGATATGATGGCTTGTTACAACATGAATGGGGGGGGGATAGAGAGGAAAAGAACACTTATCGTGGATACATTATAGGACTGTCCTCACATTAAACATATACCTTGCACACGAACCACCGCCCATTTTGGGATAAGAAGTAATTCATGTATTTACGTGTGGATGTCTTTGTCCGTCATCTATCTTTGTTGATACCAATAAATCCTTCTATGGGGAAGGGGTTGACAATGTCCTTAGTTGTTTTGGCTTGTATGGGCTGTTTTCAAAGCAGATTTTCAGATGCACTAATGATTGTCTGAGATGGGATTTTCTCCTTCCCACCTGGTGTCTTTAGTCAGAGTTTGAAGCACTTTACATGCGCAGCTGCAGACTGGCAGTATCCTGGTCTGGTAGTGAGGCTATCTTCACTTCGTGTCGAGGTTCCAAGTTTTAACCATTTACAACATGTAGCGATCACTCCACACTTTTCTGGTCTCGTAGGTGAGGTTATCTTCTCATCTAGCACAGAAGTTGAGTGTTTCAACGTGTGGACCACGGTTTCACGTCTTCTGGTATGCTATGTTAATTATTAGCCAGTCCTTTTAAGCATTCTGGTTGAAAAGGCAGTTCCATCATGCTGTCAAGTTCTCTGACCTCATTTGGTGCGTGTCTAGTCACTGTGCATAGTTTATATGAAGAAAAAATAAAATATATATATATATACACAACATTTAGATATAAACATGGCAAATAGAAATCAGTACAATTTCCAAGTTACAGTATTTTCTTGATAACATTCTTAATGACATCACCAAATAATAAACAATGTGACACGATTGTTCTTTAGATCCCCACTGACCATTCATATCTTAGAAATATTGCTCCAATATTCACTTTAGTAATACTAAAGAGTAAAATGGAGATTCACCTCCTGCCTAATTTATGACAGTGTTAGTGTCAAAACTGGCCCAGCTCCCCACCCTCCCTCTTCTGTGGGTGAGAGGGGGTCTGGCTATCGTCAGCCATTGCTACACTGATCGGAGCCTTGGATCCTCACCCAGGAGGCATCCTATGACAGTGCCACATTTAAATTCACTGAGCTCTTCTGTAAGGCCATTCTATGGTCAATGTTTGTCTATGGAGATTGCATGGCAGTGTGCTCAATTTTATACACCTGTCAGCGACCTGGCTCAAATAGCCGAATCCACTCATTTAAAGGGGTGTCCACATACTTTTGTATATGTAGTGTATAGTAAGGATGTGGTACTGGTACTTGTTAAACACTTCACCATATTAGACTGAAAGATGTAAGGTAATTTTGCCAAATATGCTCATTAGTTGTGCAATCAACATATTTGCTGCTACTTCACTCAACCCCGTTTTAAAAGCCTCCCTTCCTGTTTTACATTCAATGAGACCAACAAGAATAATTTCCTTTGCCAAATAGTCCCAGATTTTCATAAAACGGGCACACGTGGTCTCTCGTTTCTGCATCACCAAATTTTGCACAAGGCAAACGAATAGGCTACATGCTCTTAAATTATTTGTTCAGTGCTGCGGGAGCAGGGGTGTAGTGCTGCCAGAGGCACTTGAGCTTCACTCTACCACTTCTCGCAATAGTGCACATTTAGTCAAGTTTGATCAAAGATGAATGAATGTCTTGGAAGATCACAATGATTCATTAGTATTCTACATAACAGAACCAAATATAATAGCATAGTATAACATTACTGTTACACAAAAAACACAAGTTTAGTACTTTCTTGAGATTTTAGGATCTTTAGCTGAATAGTATTTTGGGGGAATTATTTTGGCAAAATTTGAGTATACCCACTTCTCCAGGCACCACTACATAGGGCCAGTGGAAAGACAGCATTCACACAGCATGATGTTAAAGCATAAGCAGTCCATGAACTCAGACATAATAAGCCAGTAGGTCCCAATCATAAGAATACAAAAACACAACCATTAAGCATTTCCCAATTTAAATTTACAACTATTACTTCCCATTACAAAAAGGCATTTCACGTTTAGCACACAAAGTAACTGGTGACCTAAAGTTTAAAGTGGAACTGCTTTGCAGATATGAAATAGACAATCATAATATCAAAAATATCAAATTCCCAGTTTATGCTACAAAACCAACTTTAAAAGAGATTTTAAAAATAGGTTCTACTTCACTCAATGTTCCATAACATGTATTTACATTTTTTATTTAACCTTTATTTAACTAGGCAAGTCAGTAAAGGAAAAATTATTATTTACAATGATGGCCTACCCCGGCCAAACCCAGAGGACGCTGGGCCAATTGTGCGCGGCCCTATTGGAGTCCCAATAACAGCCGGATGTGATACAGCCTGGACATACACTAAGGCATTGTTGGCAGAATAGATGGAGGCAGTTCAATGCATAATTCATATAATTCACCAATACCTATTGCTATCACATTGTAAAATCACAGCTGGCCTGGTACATTGTTTGCTGCCTCCATTCGGGATGCACTGTTTTAGTTTCAATTACTCAATATTCTGGACAAAAACAGACGAATGTAACTAACTCTGGGAATGTCAATACAATCAAACAAAGGCAACGATCACAGTCATAAATTGGCTTATATACAGTGGTTTGTCCTTTAAAAGGTGCAGCGTACTGTAGCACAGCTTGCACGGTGCCGCAGAATTCTATGGCACGTTATTTAAGTGCCAACCACTGGTACCATTAATGCTAGTTAGTGCTAGTTTGACCACCAGAGGGCATCTTTGAGACAATTTGATACATTTACATTTACATTTAAGTCATTTAGCAGACGCTCTTATCCAGAGCGACTTACAAATTGGTGGATTCACCTTATGATATCCAGTGGAACAACCACTTTACAATAGTGCATCTAAAGCTTTTAAGGGGGGGGGGGGGGGGTAGAAGGATTACTTTATCCTATCCTAGGTATTCCTTAAAGAGGTGGAGTTTCAGGTGTCTCCGGAAGGTGGTGATTGACTCCGCTGTCCTGGCGTCGTGAGGGAGCTTGTTCCACCATTGGGGTGCCAGAGCAGCGAACAGTTTTGACTGGGCTGAGCGGGAACTGTGCTTCCTCAGAGGTAGGGAGGCGAGCAGGCCAGATAGCCTTCAATAGTGGCTCTACTAGAGAATTTAAAACCTTTTTTTGTAAGAACATAGTATATGGGACTGATTTTAAGAAATGTTGCTAAATTAATTTGATTAATATTATGGTATTTCTACTCCAAGAAAAACGAAAAACTCTCTGGATGGAACGGAAAATATGGTGGTGTACAACGTGACAGTCGGGAGTAGGCTACAGTGCTGGGCTATTTAGCTAAAGAATCCCCGTGTCGTGCGTGGGGGCCAGTCGTGTATAGCCGTAACGGAAATTTTGGTGACCTTATTTGACCTTTTCTGCTGCTTTTGAGACATGGTTCAATCCCTCCTTGGGGCACTACTTGATTGAGTAAATAAAATACTCAACAGTCACAGTACAGTAACTATTGGTCACTATGTATTATTATTCTAATATGTATTCATTATAGAATTGTGTGTTATTAATGATAAACCTTTATATTGCACTCTTCCTCCCCTCCCTACCTATCCCTCTATTTTTCAGCTCCAGATGACAAAACCTACACAGTCCAAGGGTTGCAGGTCTGCCAACTTCCTTCTGGTCACACATTGTATTCAGAGAAATATCCAACAAACCAAAGACATTGCTTTAACTGTGAATGTACTTTATTGCTGATATTTTTCTAAAATAAAATGGAGCATACATAAAATAAACAAGTTATTACAACTTATTTAAATTAGACACAATGTGTGTGTGAGGGAGACATGTTTTTCAACTCAGAAAAAAGCACACAGAATTTCCTCTAACTGTACACATTAAGTCACAGTCTTTTACAATATTGTCAATTACACTGATTTGATAGATATTTAGAGTAATTATGTAGATATTGAGAATGGATATGAAGGAGTAGATATCTCCAATCCTAAAATAAAATGGAGCAAAGATTAAACAAGTAATTACAAGTTATTTACATTGTGGATAATGTGTGTGAGTGCCTGTTGTTTTATTTTTCCTTGTCAGCCAGCCATCTCTGCTTGATAGTCTTGATAGAACCAGTGTCTTTTGGGTGAGGCTGTCAGGCAGTGGTGGACTTGCACAAAGTGACAGTAAGTACACAGCTCAACAACATGTCTGTGTGTACATCTGTTGGTGTGACTGAGCATATGCAATATAATTCTGAATTACCTGTATCCATCTGGGTCTCCTCAAAAGTTTCTCCCTTCACGGCCAGTGTAGTAGGAACTGGTGCAGCCAGTAAATGAAATACCCCAGCAGAGGACTGCTGTGACTGCAGCTGAACTACTGGGGGTGGCAGATCTAAAAGAGAGAGGCACAATTTTCTTAACTGACAGCAATCATACAACTAAACAGACTGAATGAGTAAGGCCTAGATCCAATCAGATCAAGTGTTAACCGGTGATAGCCGACACCCACATAGCTGATGTTTTGGTGGTGTCTGAGGTGATATCTGACACCACATAGCTGATGTTTTGGTGGTGTCTGATGTGATATCTGACACCACAGAGCTGATGTTTTGGTGGTGTCAGGTGATATATGACACCACATTGCTGATGTTTTGGCCGTGTCGGAGGTGTAACTGTGTTGGATCTGTCTAATCAGTAAGCAGCAGCTCTTGATCATTGTCACAAAACCACACCCGTCCTACTCACGTTACAAGTTCTGAACGAGAAAGTATATATGTTATATAAAAATACTGACGCTCAAATTCAAAATCATTAAACTAAATAATGAGGATTTCTACCAGCCTAATCGGGGTGTTGATTACATCTCAAATTGCAGTGTTCTAACTTGTGAACAGGGCTGCATGAGATGTCTGTTAATGAGACTCCGTGCAGCCAATGGCAATGTCCACTTTAGGTATAATGGCAGGAGCTGCTTGTGAATTTGACAGCTCTAACACAGTTCCAACTCAGATACCGCCAAAACAACCACTATGTGGATTAGACAGCTCTAACACAGTTCCACCAAAACAACCACTATGTGGATTAGACAGCTCTAACACAGTTCCACCAAAACAACCACTATGTGGATTAGACAGCTCTAACACAGTTCCACCAAAACAACCACTATGTGGATTTGACAGCTCTAACACAGTTCCACCAAAACAACCACTATGTGGATTTGACAGCTCTAACACAGTTCTACCTCAGATACCACCAAAACAACTGCTATGCGGATGTCGACTAAAGCGGACGTGATTGAATAGAGCCCCAAGTGAGGGAGAGCGTGCATGTGTGTATACATGCATGTGATAATTACCTGTACCACCTGTCGTGGCTGGGGTAGCAGATACAGGAGCAGACAACTGCAGCTGTGAAGACTGTGGTTGAGCTAATAGGGGTGTCAAATCTAAAAGAGAGAGGAACTATTTCCTTAAGTTAAAATAATTATACAACAAAACAAAGTGAGTGATTGAGTGAGTTTGATAATTACCTGGACCACATCACACTGCTTCAGGTCTACAAGCCTCTGGAAGTTCCAGCATGCCACTCCAGGCCTGGAACAGCTTGGTGGAAAGATGGTTACCTGTCACCCACTCCAGGCCATGACTACATGGAACTCCATTCCACATCAAGTAACTCATGCAAGCAGTAAAATTAGATTTAAAAAAACAGATAAAAATACACCTTATGGAACAGCGGGGACTGTGAAGAGACACATGCGTACACACGATAACATACGCACTGTACACACACGTAGACAAGGATTTTGTGTTGTAGTTATGTGGTAGTAGAGTAGTGGCCTGAGGGCCCACACTTAATGTGTTGTGAATGTATTGTAATGTTTTTAAAATCGTACATCTGCCTTAGTTTTGCTGGACCCAAAGAAGAGTAACTGCTGTCTTGGCAGCAGCTAATGGGGATCCATAATAAATACAACACAACAAATGAATTAAGTTTGCGTGTGACTTCATTTTCCCAACTGCTCATTGTACTTGCAATCTGATGCGTGTGTGTGTTCTGTGTTATGACTTAGAAGTGTCAACTTGACCACATTCGTGTAGTAGGCCATTCAGTGATTAGCTTGGGGAAAATTACTATAAACAGAGTACAGTAAAAAGGATATCAAATATTCAGATCTGGATTGACAAGTAGGCTAAATCATGTGAAGTTAAACCTCTAGGGCTTAGTCTAGACTCAAGTGAAATAAAGGATGCAGGACATGAGCTCTAGGACCATGCCTCAGGACTACCTGGCCTGATGACTCCCTGGCCGTCCTTGTTCCCAGTCTACCTGGTCGTGCTGCTGATCCAGTCTCTGCTGTTTCTGTCTGCAGCTATGGAACCCTGACCTGCTCAAGGCTCACCGGAGGAACTAACTTATCCCAGACCCGCTGTTTGATCCTGTCTCAACCTCTAAATGCTCAGCTATGAAGAGCCAGTGGCATTTACTCCTGAGGTGCTTAACTATTGCACCCTCTATAACCCTCTATTATTTGACATCGCTGGTCATCTATGAACATTTAAACGTCTTGAAGAATAATCTGGCTAAATGTGTGTACTCTTTTATCATCTCCACCAGCACAGCCAGAAGAGGACTGGCCACCCCTCAGAGCCTGGTTCCTCTCTAGGTTTCTTCCTAGGTTCCTGCCTTTCTAGGGAGTTTTTCCTAGCCACTTTGTTTCTATGTCTGCGTTGCTTGCTCTTTGGGGTTTTAGGCTGGGTATCTGTATAAGCACTTTGTGACAACTGCTGATGTAAAAGGGGCTTTATAAAATACATTTCATAGATTGCTTGTATACGCTTCTATTCATGTAAGTAACTAAATCTAAATATGACATTGAGTTGTCCTACATTTCCTCAATAGGAAGTTGTACCTTAAGCCAACACTTTTTCCTGGTCTTTCCTGCTGGGGACAGGGGGCTTCAGGTTTGGGAATGGAGGGCCTAGAAAATTGGAATATTAACAATAATTAGTGTCCACATTTATGAATGAATGAAATTCAATATGGGTTAACTGTGCATCTCATCTGATTGAGAATTGCTGATAATATACAGTATATGTCTATTTTCTTATGAAAATCTGCCACCAAACCACACAATTCTATCTAGTGAGAGTGCACACAAACATTAGCTTATTTTACCAAGCCAAAAATAACATCATTTTGTCAAGGGACCCAACAAATAACAACAACGTTAGCCTACTGCACCCCATATCAACCAACTTGCCAACTAGTAGTAACAAGACTATATTGTTGTCATTCGGTAATACCAAAGATGTTCTACTAAAATAGACCACATCCTGTCCTTTCCAATGGGAGGCAAGTGTGCCGAGTAGGTGGGATCAAGTGTCGAGATGGGTTTTTCAAAGTCACGTTTATTGGTCTATCAGATGTCAGTCAGATGGCTTAATGACGTCAATAAAATACATGTTTATCATATTCAAAATGAGATGCAGACGTTGGACTGGAGATTTGGAGAAGAGGGACTTTAACACTTGATTTGATGTACCAACGTTAAGTAACTATTAGTTGTTGAGCTTTTTATAACGCTACCAAGATAGAAAGTAAGTTACAAATATATAGTTTAATGTTATACATATGATATATTAAAACGTTTTGTAGGGGTGTTAACTGTTCGGCTAGCTATTTTCCGGTAACATGCTGAGGAACAGTAACGGTAAGTTAGCTAACAGTTAACGTTAGCTAAATCAATAATGTTAAATTAGATGGGCTCCGCACATGCAAGAAACTAGCTGAGGACTAGTTAACAGTTGTCATTTTGCGAATCAATACTGAAGACTTTTGGTAAAATATAATTGAGTGAAGTTATTAATGGCTAACCCGTTACTCTTCTCTTAATACATTATAGAATTTCACATGGGCAAGAAGAGAGAAATAGTAGCTAGCTTGATATATACAATATTCTATATTTCTCCGCTAAAGTTAGCTAGCTAACGTTACTGTAGCGCAATAAATCCGATGTCAGAAAAATAGAGTAACTAGCTAGTTTAGCTAGCTAATCATTCAGGACCGCACATCAGAGTGAACAGGACACAAGTTATTTGTTTACTCGAAGAGCTAGAAAAAGCTAGAACATGGATGAGCACGGACGAACAGCATTTGTATGAATGAATGCACTCTCTACAGTACTGCATTGTTACACTTCAAAAGAGCTAGAACCAGGTGTTGGAACCAAAATTATTTTTACAATTGTTTTGAACAGAACCATTACCAGGCGGACATTGGAATTTGTTTCTGAGTGACAGTGAGGACAAAGCACTGTTCCCCCAACTCGCGGGCCGAATTTGGCACATGGGTGGTTTTATTTGGCCCCCAAAATTGAGGCAATTTAAAATATATATTTTTTTATTGTTGTACATAAGACTGGAAAAACACCAGGAAATCAGCTCCAAGTGATTTTTATTTAAGAATCTATTAAATGTATTCCCATGCATAATAGAGACACCTGAACATATACAATTGTAAGCAAGGTTTGAATTATTATTTTATTCAAACATTATATTTTTGGGGGCTTCTTCCAGTCAATTTGCAGTCTACAAATTATTTGTAATTATATTCCGGTCCCCCAACCAATCTGCTCAAGAAAAAATTGGCACGCGGCTGAATCTAGTTGATGATCCCTGGGATAAAGGGAATGGATGACTCCCCTTTTCTCTGTTTGTTTTTGTTCTCTTCACCAGGATAGTGAGACAGGAGAGTCCAGGCACCAAAAGGAAAGTACTATCTGGTGAAACAGTTTTCGCTGTGCTATGGTTTTTGGTTAGTTAACTTCACCATGTTTTTTTTTCTAAGCTGTGCTCGCATTCTACACAGGGTGCATTTCTTTATAATTTTTTCTATAAGGGGTAGACATGCTCGACATGGCCTTCCAGGATGAAATCAAAGGCACTAGATCTAAGTAAGACGACTCTTAGTACTTTTACAATGCCAGTTTTTGCCCAGAGTTTTTGTCAACTATGTCCTCCATTTTTTGTTATTCCAATCTATAAGATGACTATGTACTTGGTTTTGGTGGCTTTCAGTCTTGCAGCATGCCTACTTTGCATTTGCTGTTGTTTTTTTGTGATTTTGACAGCTTCTTTTCTAGGAGTTGTATTCTCTTAAAGTAACATCTGTATGAGATTAACTTTGTGATATTTTTCCTTCAATGTGTGTGTATTTGTTATTATACTATAGATCTCCTCCAATTGGATGGCCTCCTCCTGCATGACACCTTTGCTACATGCTGCCTGAGCTACATGCTACATTGACACCTGAGCTTCCTCTATGCTCGTGAGGACGACTCCTTCCGCCACCTGTCACCTGACAGACCACCTCCTGTATGCTTGTGAGGAAGCCTCCTGCCACCTCTGTCACCTGACAGACCACTTCCTGCAGACCATCTGAACTAAATTCAGTATCTGCTGCTTTCTCTGCTGGAGCTGGGTCGCCTTCACTCTCTTGTTCTCTCTGTCTTTCTCACCTGAAACTCCTACATCTGCATCCCTGTCCTCTCCTTCAAAAATAGACAATTTAAGACTTTAATCCTGTTGATATAAAACAATAACGATGCATCTTTAATTGCTACTAACTTTGTGGTTGGCTTCTTTTTCCACTACGCCGTGCATTTGTTGCAGATTGAGGGGGTGGATTCATGCAATGTATTCTGGTAGGTACTGCCTCAGAGGACAGTGTCTTCCGTGAACTCTGTTGAAAGACATTTTTACCCGAAAATATCATGACTGATTCTTTTTTTTTTGGACAAAGATAATAATCAGAATAAAACTCTTCGAAGTGCTCCTCGCACACAGCGTAACCCCCTTTCTTCAGGTCCTCAAAGGACTTCTGCAGACTGATGTCCGTACGCCTGATGTTTCTCAGCCACATCTTCCTCCGGAGTAATTACAAATGTGTGTAAGGTTTAATCTCACATTTTATTGAATTCAGCTGGATGTTGGTCTATGCTTAAGGTTTCCTATTTTATAGTAAATTTAGTAGTGTAGTGGTTGCAGATAACCATAAACTATTATGTCCTCTACCCCCGTTATTGACCCTGATTTTAGTTTTTTTTTATAGTACTCAACAGTTAATTTAAACAGCAGCCATGTTGTTTTTTCTCTCTGTATGTGTAAGAGGAGTGTGATGTAGACTACAGAAGTCAGCAGAAAGGCAGCCTTTCTAGCTACTCCTGTGACCAGGACCCAAATGAGGACCTGACATTCTTACGGACCGTGTCCTGCTATAGTTAGTAGTGTATATGGACTCACCCCTGTAGTCTGCAGACATCTGGGGTCTACGTCACACTCCTCTTCAATCAAAACTGACACTCCTCTGTAAGACACCGCCTTAACAACCATCGCCTGATTAGCAACACCCTCAATAACGGAGAACATATTATAGAATAAAGACCCACACTTTATCCTGTCCTATGAAACATTATAATAAAGACCCACACTTTATTCTATGAAACATTTTCAGTTGCTGCCCTCTGAAACCTGATAGATCTTTTGATGCTCTGCTCTAATGCTACACATGGTGTATGTCTTTCTACTTGGACCATTTTCCTATTCAGGGGATGCATGCACAATGTGTTCTTCCAGGTTGTGATCAAATGCTCTACTTTCATGGTGTTTATATGTTCTATTTTTTTCACCATGTTAAAAGGCATTTAATAAATGTACAGTGAGGTGCAAAAGTATTCATCCACCTTGGCGTTTTACCTATTTTGTTACATAACAACGTGTCATTTAAATGGATTTGGATTTCATGTAATGGACGAACACAAAATTGTCCAAATTGGTGAAGTGAAAAAAATGACTTGTTTCCAAAAATGGAAAAAAATTGAAAACGTAAAATTGCTGCGTGCATATGTATTCACACCCTTTGCTATGAAGCCCCTAAATAAGATCTGGCGCAACCAATTACCTTCCGAAGTCACATAATTAGTTACATAAAGTCCACCTGTGTGCAATCTAAGTGTCACATGATCTGTCACATGATCTCAGTATATATACACCTGTTCTGAAAGGCCCCAGAGTCTGCAACACCACTAAGCAAGCGGCACCATGAAGACCAAGGAGCTCTCCAAAACAGGTCAGGGACAAAGTTGTGGAGAAGTACAGATCAGGGTTGGGTTATAAAAAAATTATTTGAAACTTTGACATCCCACAGAGCACCATTTAATCAATTATTTAAAAAATGGACAGGATATGGCACCACAACAAACCTGCCAAGAGAGGCCCGCCCACCAAAACTCAGACCAGGCAAGGAGGGCATTAATCAGAGAGGCAACAAAGAGACCAAATATTACCCTGAAGGAGCTGCAAAGCTCCACCGCGGAGATTGGAGTATCTGTCCATAGGATCACTTTAAGCCGTACACTCCACAGAGCTGGGCTTTACCGAAGAGTGGACAGAAAAAAGCCATTGCTTAAAGAATAAACAAGCAAACACGTTTGGTGTTTGCCAAATGGCATGTGGGAGACTCCCCAAACATATGGAAGAAGGCACTCTGGTCAGACTAAAATGTAGCTTTTTGGCCATCAAGGAAAAACGCTATGTCTGGCACAAACCCAACACCTCATCACTCCGAGAACACCATCACAGTTAAGCATGGTGATGGCAGCATCATGCTGTGGGGATGTTTTTCATCAGCAGGGACTGGGAAACTGGTCAGAATTGAAGGAATGATGGATGGCGCTAAATACAGGGAAATTCTTGAGGGAAACTGTTTCAATCTTCCAGAGATTTGAGACTGGGACGGAGGTTCACCTTCCAGCAGGACACTAACCCTAAGCATACTACTAAAGCAACACTTGAGTGGTTTAAGGGGAAACATTTAAATGTCTTGGAATGGCCTAGTCAAAGCCCAGACCTCAATCCAATTGAGAATCTGTGGTATGACTTAACGATTGCTGTACACCAGCGGAACCCATCCAACTTGAAGGAGCTGGAGCAGTTTTGCCTTGAAGAATGGGCAAAAATCCCAGTGGCTAGATGTGCCAAGCTTATACAAACATACCCCAAGAGACTTGCAGCTGTAATTGCTGAAAAAGGTGGCTCTACAAAGTATTGACTTCACGGGTGTGAATAGTTATGCACCCTCAAGTTTTCCTTTTTTTTTTCTTTTTTTTTGTTTGTCACAAATAATATTTTGCATCTTCAACGTGGTAGGCATATTGTGTCAATAAAATGATACCAACCCCCCCCAAAAAAATATTTTAATTCCAGGTTGTAAGGCAATAAAAAAGGAAAAATGCCAAGGGGTGAATACTTTCACAAGCCATTGTACAACCTTTTGAGTTTTGTCTATTTCCTGAAGATGCATACAACTATAGTAGACTATATTTTGTGGTATTCTTACTTAATCTGATCATAGGGCAACAGAACATAAGTAGTTGCCTATATAACATTTTACAGACCTCTACCATCATTTAAGAGGTACTTAATGGTGTTCTACAACTCAATAAATTACTTTGCAATGACCCAGTGTCACAAATGATGGCTTCTATTGATTGTGCAGCATATGCTGGGATGGCCTTGGATGTAATATGGCTGTGCACATTGGTATACTAACATCAACTAGCCATGCTGCCTTATGCTAGTTGTGTTAAACCCAGCTATACATTTATTTCATTACTGGTAGCTAGCATGTTTTATCTATCAGTGATTATTGCTTTGGTGATTGATTCGATGGGTAGTCATGGATACAGCACACTACAGAGTACATAGTCAACAACGTGTGCCTCACCATGCAATAATTACTCCAAATGCATCTTCTCGTTATTTATGACATACCTTACAACGTCTGTTGGAAACTGGAAAAGGGATTTTCCCCCTTCCATTTTACAGTTAACAAGGTATTTATTAATGACGTGTTTCTTATCATGAAAAATTGTTGATTCACAAAAGGAGTACTAGTAGTGGGAAAACGTTCAAAGAAATCGATTTCTAGCTATTTAAGTCAAGTATGTTTTGTGTTTTTAGTTGTGAATTAACTAGCCAGCTAGATATCTACTTGGGACAGCTAGCTAGCTACCGCCAAGTAGTAGATTTAGACTATTTGTGCCTTACTGAATATGCATGACGTTCATTAGGAAAATGCACTCGTCATAAAAAATGTATCTCCATAAGCAATTAGGTAAGTCAAGTCTACCAAACCTTTCTAGAACTGTTTGTTATAGCTTCTAGTTTTGGAAACAGAAAACTGTATGGAGATCAAAAGTTTCATTTATGAGAAAATTTGCAGAATGTCGGCCAAAATCCATCTAGCTCAATCTTCTCCCACTACCAGCCACTGGGCATCCTCTCACTACAACATCTGGTAGTGGCGGAAACGCCAACCGGATGTCTCACATTTATACCTCCGGTGAAATATCTGTCTCATCTATAAAACTGTAACGTTACCACATTATTATCCACCTAGCTAGCTAGTGATAGCTTAGCTAGCTCCAAATAAGCAACAAATGAATGACAACAGGCTTTTTAACAAAATACCTATCTAGCTTGTATGTAAAACAATTGTACAGATTATTAAAACGCTTGAAAGCAAAGTTGCCTTACCAGTATGCTGCTCTCTCCGGAACTAGAGTGATGCATCCAGAAATGAGGTTAGCTAGCGACGTTAGCATTAGCTAGCAGCGCCAGCATGTTAGCTATGACAGTATCTATCCAGCAACAATGTCGAGGTCAAAAACGAAAGGAACTATGTTAAGCCATGCTGACTTCGTAAGATAAGTCAAATCGGACTGAAATAATTAACAGGCTGAACGTACATTTCTGTGACTAACTAGCTAACTTTAGCTTGCCAGCTCAGTGACCGGTGTTGCACCTATTCCTGTTTACAGAGTGTGCGTCCCTCCCCACTTCCACGTCCTGCATTGAGGAGCGCATGTGAGTCAGCATGTGGCCAGAATTCTATTACACCCGTGTTGGTTTACAACACCCATTGACCATGCATGGGAAACTGTTTAGGGCCCTTTAGCAAAAGAATCCCCGGCAGATGGGGAGGAAGGAGTAGGCTGCCATTGTAAATAAACACTTGTTCTTAACTGACTTGCCTAGTTAAATAAAAGGTTACACTAAGAGCATAACATTTATACACTATAATGTTAGTTTAACCAATACCCAAACTGAGATTCAGTCAAAATAAAAAATCTCATTGATTTATCAAGACCTGTCCTCATGCTTGTCTCAGAGCAGCTCCGAAACGGTGCTAAAATAGTTGTAGGCTATTGCTTCAAATCCAATTGCTTCTAAATTCAGTATGCTCTTTAAATAAATAAGACCTACACCACTTTTAACAGCACATTACTCAACACCAGTGAGACTCATGTCACCTACGGTACACCTACAGTATTTTGAAAAATATGATGTGACTCTCCGCCAATAATAACAGAGGATTGGAAGATTGTAAATTAAAACCAAAAGCTGCCTCATGGTTCTCCCAATGGAGGCCGGCACAGGTATTGAACCAGCATCTGTAGCAACACAGCTTGCACTGCTATCAAGTGTCTTAGACCATTATGCTATTCAGGCGCTGTACAATGTGACCGGTAGCGAGTGGACTACAGTACTACAGTAAGAATATCCTTGAAGGATATTGAAAAAGGAATTTATATGTTTAAAGTAATGACTAAAGAATTCCACCCTGAAGCGTAATTGACTATGTGAAATGTATTAGAATTATAAGACTATGTGAAATGTATTAGAATTAGAAGACTATAATCCAATAATGTATGTGTGAGACAAGTTAAAGGTGAGAAATCTGTGGTGGAGAAAACAAAGGACAATTGAACTACACATGACCTGGTTGTAACTCTGAAAAACTTACAACAGCAAAGAGGCCCTGTCAAGGCCCCTCTAATCTAGGGAGAAGAGGAACGGCCAGAAAACTGCCAAGCTGGTAGAATAGTGATAAACGAGGAATGTGAACTGTGGAAAAAGATACAGCCCACCTACTGTGTGTGTGTGTGTGTGTGTGTGTGTGTGTGTGTGTGTGTGGGGGGGGGGTTATAAAAACTGTTCACATTTTGGTTGACTTCAGAGCCCTCGTGAATAAACTACAACGAACGTTTTGCAGAATCTGAAACTTTGCCTAATTATTATTAAACCCAGGGTCTTACAAACCTCGGGGAATTAGTCAAAGCTTAAATGATTGTTTAGTTATCATCATTGGGATTGAACATTTTCGTGACAGATATTGACCTCATCCCGTCAGTAGAGGATGCCTGGTTGCTCTTTAAAAGTGCTTGCCTCACCATCTTAAATAAGCATGCCCCATTCAAAAAATGTAGAACTAAGAACAGATATAGCCCTTGGTTCACCCCAGCCTTGACTGCCCTTGATCAGCACAAAAACATCCTGTGGCGTTCTGCATTAGCATTGAATAGCCCCCGCGATATGCAACTTTTCAGGGAAGTCAGGAACCAATATACACAGTCAGTTAGGAAAGCAAGGGCTATCTTTTTCAAACAGAAATTTACATACTGTAGCACTAATTCCAAAAAGTTTTGGGACACTGTAAAGTCCATGGAGAATAAGAGCACCTCCACCCAGCTGCCCACTGCACTGAGGGTAGGTAACACTGTCACCACCGATAAATCCACGATAATCAAGAATTTCAATAAGCATTTTTCTACGGCTGGCCATGCTTTCGACCTGGCTACCCCTACCCCGGCCAACAGCTCTGCACCCCTTGCAGCAACTTCCCCAAGCTCCCCCCCCCCCCCCCCCCCCCTCCGCTTCTCCTTCACCCAAATCCAGACATCTGATGTTCTGAAAGAGCGGCAAAATCTGGATCCCAACAAATCAGCTGGGCTAGACAATCTGGACCCTCTCTTTCTAAAATGATCTGCCGAAATTGTTGCAAACCTTATTACCAGCCTGTTCAAACTCTCTTTCGTATCGTCTGAGATCCCTAAAGATTGGAAAGCTGCTGCGGTCATCCCCCTCTTTAAAGGAGGAGACACTCTAGACCTAAACTGTTATAGACCGATATCCATCCTGCCCTGCCTTTCTAAAATCTTCAAAAGCCAAGTTAACAAACAGATCACCGACCATTTCGAATCCCACCGTATCTTCTCCACTATGCAATCTGGTTTCCGAGCTGGTCATGGGTGCACCTCAGCCACGCTCAAGGTCCTAAACAATATCATAACCGGCATCAATTAAAGACAGTACTGTGCAGCCGTCTTCATAGACCTGACCAAGGCTTTCGACTCTATCAATCACCGCATTCTTATCGGCAGACTCAATAGCCTTGGTTTCTCAAATGACTGCCTCGCCTGGTTCACCAACTACTTCTCAGATAGAGTTCAGTGTGTCAAATCGGAGGGCCTGCTGTCCGGACCTCTGGCAGTCTCTATGGGGTGCCACAGGGTTTAAAGCTCCGCCTTATCTCAGCTCACTGGTCTTCTTGCTCTTTTGCAACCCAGTATCTCTACTTGCACATCATCTGCACATTTATCACTCCAGTGTTAATGCTAAATTGTAATTATTTTGCCTCTATGGCCTATTTATTGCTTTACCTCCCTACTCTTCTTCATTTGCACACGCTGTACATAGATTTTTCTATTGTGTAATTGACTACGTTTGTTTATGTGTAACTCTGTGTTGTTGTTTTTGTCGCACTGTTTTGCTTTATCTTGGCCAGGTCAAAGTTGTAAATGAGAACTTGTTCCCAACTGGTCTACCTAAGCATCAATAACCCAATAATCCAAGGTTGTTTTTAAACCAGCATTTTTTTTGTCTAGAATCTCCAACTAGCACTAAGACTATTATTCTCTTTGAAAAGCTTGAAATCCTGTTGTACTCCTACTCTTAGCAGGAACTCAAGCCATCTGTTATTACATTGCCAAACACAGATCATTGAGTCAGTATGATCAATCACTAAGGCAGAGGGGTAACCCTCTTAGAAAGGAGAGGGGCTGTGGGAGAGACGGTGTTGTTGTTGCTGCCTTTGAGTCTTAGTCGAGACCACAACTCCGGTCAGGTGTGAGTGCTACACCGGCATTCCTATTTTTCAGAATCTTCTGGCCATTGTCCTCTGGTTTTCATCAACCTCAATCTAAAAACGGAAAAAATGGTGTGAAATTGAATCTTGTTGTCTTCCTTTTCTTTCTTTTTTTTTACATTGCTCGTTTACCAGACATGGCCCTGAAATTGGAGATTAACCTGTCTGGGCTAGGGGGCAGTATTTTCACGGCCGGATGAAAAACTTACCCAATTTAAACAGGTTACTACTCTGGCCCAGAAACTAGAATATGCATATTATTAGTAGATTTGGATAGAAAACACTCTGAAGTTTCTAAAACTGTTTGAATGGTGTCTGTGAGTATAACAGAACTCATATGGCAGGCAAAAACCTGAGAAAAATCCAAGCAGGAAGTGAAAAGTTTGAGAATTGTAGTTCTTCTTTTGATTCTCTATCGAAGCTACAGTGTCTGTGGGGGACGTTGCACTTCCTAAGGCTTCCATTGGCTGTCTAAAGCCTTCAGAAAGTGGTTTGAGCATTTTCCTGTCACTGGGCAGATAATAGGAGCTCAGTTACTGAGTGGTCTGCCTGGCAACAAAGGGATTGGATATGCGCGGTCACGTGAACACGCTGTTCCTTCTTTTTCTTCTTGAATGAATATGCTATTGTCTGGTTGGAATTATCGCAATGTTACGTTAAAAATACCATAAAGATTGATTTTAAACAGCGTTTGACATGCTTCTAAGTACGGTTATGGAACATTTTGACTTTTCGTCTCTCATTCTGCGCTCGCGCGTTAGGCCTTTGGATAAGTGATCTGTACGCATGAACAAAACATAGGTATTTGTACATAAATATGGATTATTTCGAACAAAAAAAATTATTGTGGAAGTCGCAGTCTTGGGAGTGCATTCTAACGAAGATCAGCAAAGGTAAGAGAATATTTCTAATACTAATTATGAGTTTAGGTTGTCTGAATAGCTCACCGTGATGGCTGAGCTATGTACTCAGAATATTGAAAAATGTGCTTTCTCCGTAAAGCTATTTTAAAGTCTGACACAGCGGTTGCATCCAGGGGTAGTCTGTCTATAATTCTTAAAATAATTGTTATATATTTTGTCAACGTTTATGATGAGTGTTTTTGTAAATTGATGTGCACATTCACCGGACGTTTTTGGTGGGAATACATCACGTGCCTATGTAAAATGCTGTTTTTGGATATAAATATGAAATTTATCGAACAAAACATACATGTATTGTGTAACATAATGTCCTAGGAGTGTCATCTGATGAAGATCGTCAAAGGTTAGTTCTTCATTTAGCTGTGTTTTGGGTTTTATTGACACATGTCCTTGCTTGGAAAATGGCTGTGTGATTATTTTTGTCTATGTACTCTCCTAACATAATCTAATGGTTTGCTTTCGCTGTAAAGCCTTTTTGAAATCGGACAATGTGGTTAGATTAACGAGAAGTTTATCTTTAAAATGATGTAAAATAGTTGTATGTTTGAGAAAGTTGAATTATTACATTTTGTTGTTTTTGAATTTGCCGCCCTGCTATTTCACTGGCTGTGTCCCGCAGGTGGGACGCTACCGTCCCACCTAGCCCATAGAAGTTAAACAAGAAAATCACCCGACAGGTATTGTGCAAATATTCTCATCTATCACCATAAGCGATCATTTCATTCCAATTTGTTGCAGGGCAAAATAAAATAATGGAATCATCCCAGAGGCTTTCCTCTTGTACACAAAATATTTTTGTTGTTGTCTGGAAGAATAAGTGAAAAGCATGGACGGTCTTTCATAGCACACCTCTAAATTGCTTTCTCTCTCCACTTGGAAGAGTTTTAATTATTTTCACTGTTCTGAGCGGCTCTGCAAATATAACTCTATCAAAGACTTATGAATGTGTGTGTGCACGTCAGTGGCGTTTGGTTCCTTTTAAGATTAGGGAACATATTTATGAGCATTTCTATTACAGCATATTGGATGAAATTCATTCATATTCCATTGAGTACCACAGTATGAGTCACAATACGCATAAAACCTAGCGGTAAAACCCAAAAGTGGTTCCAATAATTTTTCGACCTTTCAATTTTTCAACAGGAGATTTTAAAACTACTTCATATAAGGTCTGTGTTTCGTGTAGGCTTACACTGGTGTGATGTTTTGATAAATACGCAAATCTCTCTTAGACAAGGTAACATTTATCAATATATTCGCCTGTAATTTCCACCACAAAATTAAATGCAAATTAGCTGCTATTGTTGCTATCATACAGAACTACACATCCTGTCACAAGCTTTGACGTAATCAATCAAGGCCCAGGGTGGAAAAAACCTCAACATTTCTCCATGCAAACTCTCATTGAAAAGTAACAAGTAATCTAGTGAGTAGATATTATTGCCTTTTTAGTTTCTTGTGTAAATAATTGACATTGTGTATTTCTCATGTGTATTGTTGTTTAGCATTTTTCAAACTAGCAAGCTACCTTTTGATTTTTTTTAAATGACCCTGGCCTTTGTAGCTAAATAGCTAACCTTAGGTCTCTCTGTCGATCACAAGCAAGGACGGTTCTGTGCTATGTACAGATTGAAAACACTACTCCGGTAAGCACACGTGCATTTTATCCTTTTCCGACCTCTGTAAGCAAGAGGCATCGCTGGAGCTGTGTGATAAGGTCTGGGGTTAGCTAGATGCTTTTGAAAATGATCTAGATAACCACTGACTGTAGTTACGTGTACAACGCATGTTACCTTTCTTACAAGTAAAAAGAAAACCAGCATAGGCTTGCATAATGACTGTGGTGACCTTTTAATTTTTGAACAGTCCTTTGTAAACTAACCAGCTAGTTAACGTTAGATCACAGTTTGTGTAGTCACACTTTTTCAAGAAGTGACCTGCTAACTAACGTTAGCCCACCAGGGCAGGGATATAGCTAGCTGAATATCATCTGGTGGGCTAGCTAGTTAGGCATCTTGGCTGGCTAGTTGGCTACATTAGCTAACGTTGCACCGTATCTCACCGTGGTGTAGTCAAACCTTCCCAACATGTGGTGACATGCTAGTGAATGTGCCTATTAGCGCAAACTAGCTAATGTTACATATCTCTGTCCTGGTGGATTAGCTAGCATGTCACCTCTGTGGGGTCTAGGGAAAAGTCTGACTACGCAAACGATGAGCTAATGTGACTAGCTAGCTACACATTAGCTAGCATATCACCATGTGGAAAAGTGTGACTACACGAACGGTGAGCTAATGTTAACTAGCTGGCTAGCTAGCTCACAAAGGACTTATGGGCTCAACGTTTTCCCATACAAAACACAAATGGTGTGCATTTGTTATACATGATTAATCAAATGACCCGTGAAGTCAGTTCAGCAGGAATGGAAATTAAGCTAGCCTGAGTCTAATACTTTTCAGACTGGACTAGTAGACAATATGCTAAACTAGCTTGACACAGCAGCGAAATGGCTAGTAGAAAATGTGCCAAACTAGCCTGACACAGCACTGAAATTTTGCCTTTAGAAACATTGCATGCCACAGATTTAGGACCTGAATGTTAGACGGGCTAGTAGAAATCGTGGTCTGCTGGCCAGTTCCCAAAATCCTTACGTTCCATCCCTGCATGTCAGTCCCTTTCAGAAGATCCCCCTGTATCACTGATTAGATTAGATTCACTGTTGGTCCTCCCCAGAGACCTCACGGCTGAGGGTTTAACCTGTTAGGGCTAGGGGGCAGTATTGACACGGCTGGATAAAAAACGTACCCGATTTAATCTGGTTACTACTCCTGCCCAGTAACTAGAATATGCATATAATTATTGGCTTTGGATAGAAAACACCCTAAAGTTTCTAAAACTGTTTGAATGGTGTCTGTGAGTATAACAGAACTCATATGGCAGGCAAAAACCTGAGAAAGAATCCAACCAGGAAGTGACTTGTAGTTCTTCTATCTAATCCCTATTCAAACTACAGTGTCTGTGGGGTCATTTTGCACTTTAGAAACTTGTTTCATCCGTCTACTGTTACTGGGCAGAGAATAGGAGCTCAGTCAATCAGTGGACTGCCTAGGACCAGTGAGTTGTTTACTGCGCGGGCACATGGCGCGCCTCTCCTTCTTTTTTCTCTTTAATGAATACGCTATTGTCTGGTTGGAATATTATCGATGTTTTATGTTAAAAAGACCCTAAGGATTAATTGTAAACATCGTTTGACATGTTTCTATGAATGGTAAAGGAACTATTTGACTTTTCGTCTCTGGTTCTGCGCTCTCGCGTTATGCCTTTGGATTAGTGACCTGAACGCGCGAACAAAACGGAGGTATTTGGACATAAATATGTATTTATTTAGTATTTCGAACCAAAATAACATTTCTTGTGGAAGTGGGAGTCCTGGGAGTGCATTCCGACGAAGATCAGCAAAGGTAAGGGAAGATTTATAATACTAATTCTGAGTTTAGTTGACTCCAGAACTTGGCGGGTAACTGTATAGCTTGCTTTGATGGCTGAGCTCTGTACTCAGAATATTGAAAAATGTGCTTTCGCCGAAAAGCTATTTTAAAATCTGACACAGCGGTTGCATTAAGGAGTAGTATATCTATAATTCTTTCAATAACTGTTGTAAAGTTTATCAACGTTTATGATGAGTATTTTTGTAAATTGATGTGCTCATTCACCGGGGGTTTTGGTGGGAATACATTTTCTGAACATCACGCGCCAATGTAAAATGGGGTTTATGGATATAAATATTAACTTTATCGAACAAAATATACATGTATTTTGTAACATTGAGTCATGGGAGTGTCATCTGATGAAGATCATCAAAGGTTAGTGATTCATTTTAGCTGTATTTCTGTTTTTTGTGACGCCTCTCCTTGCTTGGAAAATGGCTGAGTGGTTTTTCTTGTCAAGGTGATGTCCTAACATAATCTAATGTTTTGCTTTCGCCGTAAAGCCTTTTTGAAATCGGACACTGTGGTTAGATTAAGGAGAATCTTATCTTTAAAATGGTGTATAATACTTGTATGTCTGAGAAATTTGAATTATGAGATTTTAGTTGTTTTGAATTTGCCGCCCTGCTATTTCACTGGCTGTACCGCGGATGGGACGCTAGCATCCCACATTGCCCGTACTAGTTTTAAGAATGTGAAATGTCCAAATTATAGCAGAGAGAATGATTTATTTCAGCTTTTATTTCTTACATCACATTCCCAGTGGGTCAGAAATGTACATACACTCAATTGGTATTTGGTAGCATTGCCTTTAAATTGTTTAACTTGGGTCAAACGTTTCGGGTGGCCTTCCACAGGCTTCCCACAATAAGTTAGGTGAATTTTGGCCCATTCCTCCTGACAGAGCTGGTGTAACTGAGTCAGGTTTGTAGGCCTCCTTGCTCACACACGCTTTTTCAATTCTTCCCACAAATGTTCTATAGGATTGAGGTCAGGGCTTTGTGATGGCCAGTCCAAAATGTCCTTAAGCCATTTTGACTCAACTTTGGAATTATGTTTGGGGTCATTGTCCATTTGGAAGACCCATTTGCAACCAAGCTTTAACCTCCTGACTTCAGATGTTGCTTTAATATATCCACATAATATTCCTTCCTCATGATACCATCTATTTTGTGAAGTGCATCAGTCCCTCCTGCAGCAAAGCACCCCCACAACATGATGCTGCCACCCCTGTGCTTCACGGTTGGGATGGTGTTCTTTGGCTTGCAAGCCTCCCCCTTTTTCCTCCAAACATATCAATGGTCATTATGGCCAAACATTTCTATTTTTGTTTCATCAGACCAGAGGACATTTCTCCAAAAAGTACGATGTTTGTCCCCATGTGCAATTGCAAACCGTAGTCTGGCTTTTTGATGGCGGTTTTGGAGCAGTGGCTTCTTCCTTGCTGAGCGGCCTTTCAGGTTATGTCGATATAGGACTCGTTTTACTGTGGATATAGATACTTTTGTACCTTTTTCTTCCAGCATCTTTACAAGGTCCTTTGCTGTTGTTCTGGGATTGATTCGCACTTTTCACACCAAAGTACGTTCATCTCTAGGAGCCAGAACGCTTCTCTTTCCTGAGCGGTATGACAGCTGCGTGGTCCCATGGTGTTTATACTTGCGTACTATTGTTTGTACAGATGAATGTGGTACCTTCAGGCGTTTGGAAGGATGAACCTCCCAAGGATGAACCAGACTTGTGGAGGTCTACAATTTTTTTTCTGAGGTCTTAGCTGATTTCTTTTGATTTTCCCATGATGTCAAGCAAAGAGGCACTGAGTTTGAAGGTAGGCCTTGAAATACAGCCACAGGTACACCTCCAATTGACTCAAATGGTGTCAATTAGCCTATCAGAAGCTTCTAAAGCCATGACATAATTTTCCGGAATTTTCCAAGCTGTTTAAAGGCACAGTCAACTTAGTGTATGTAAACTTCTGACCCACTGTTATTGTGATACAGTGAATTATAAGTGAAATAATCTGTCTGTAAACAATTGTTGGAAAAATTACTTGTCATGCACAAAGTAGATGTCCTAACCGACTTGCCAAAACAATAGTTTGTTAACAAGAAATTTGTGGAGTGGTTGAAACACGAGCTTTAATGACTCCAACCTAGGTGTATGTAAACTTCTGACTTCAACTGTATATGTGACTCGTATTATTGCCAAAATAACCTGCAAAACAGGAATGAAATGTGGGTCGCAACTGATCTGTATAAGTGTCACATCTGCTCCTGCTATGCCCTCTGGTGGTCATCCGGTGTCCTCTTGACCTGCAGTTCTCCCCCTTTATTCTCTCTCTCCCTCTCTGTGTGATTGTGTGGTTGGAGACAGGTGTGCTGGAGTCAGAGCAGATCCCTACCAGCTGCAACTCGTCCCATAAATCAAGATCTCTACAAATACTCATTCCTGCCACTTCCACTCTGCCAGATTGTAATCTCTGCTCAGTCAGTCATTATCCTAGCCTTTTGTTAGTTCTCAAGATCCCGTTGCTCTGCTGTGCTTGTTTCCCTGCCTTACACTGTTGTGTCCTCTCTTGCAGTTACTGCTCTGTCTCTGGCTCCTGTCTCCTGTTTCACATCTCACCACCCAACCACCTTGCCCTGGATATCACTCACCACCACTACCTTGGATTCCCCTCAGGACCTGTTTCTCTGTTCAACTCAGCCAACTCCAACATCACTCTACACTTCTGTTTTTTCTGCAACTCACCTGAGCTACCCCGGTTCTGCACTCCATATTTCTCTGTGTACAATAAACATTTTGGTTCATTCATCCCGGCTTCCACTTCTGAGTCCGCTCTTGGGTTCCCCTGTTTTGCTCCGCGTAACATGTCATTCTATACTGAAAACAGGTAGATTCTGAAAGATTTTGTTGTTGATGTGATAACAATTTTTATTTACGCCTCAATTTAGGATAATACTGTTTTTTTATTTTACTTAAATTGTATTATTTATGTTGTCTCATACCATGCTAATACACTACCAGGTGTAGCAGTGTGATGTTGTTCCCCTAGATTATGCACCAAGTTGCACACAAGGATCAGTTCAAATAGGCCAGGTCAAGAGGGGATGTTAATAATTTGATAATGATAATAATTCAATGTGTGTTTTTTAAATTACAGCTGCATAGCTAATGTCATTCTTTGGTGTACAAACACTTTTTCATATCAATATTGTACATACATGTGATTGTAAAAGTTTTGTATATTTTGGTTTGGCCCATCGCGGGTTGTCTGTATTTCCGTACACCCTTATTGTTCTCTTTTGCCTGACCTTCGGCATAGCAAGGTGCCGGAGAGCTGTGACTGCGCCAAGGGCTAAAGTATTGTGTGTTGTTTTTTCATGTGCAGGGCAAATAAAAATAATTCAACCAGCAGACCTCCAGTTGTGGCAGTGTCCTAATTAAAAGTACACAACGCAGAACAAACCACGCTACACAAGCAATGCAAGCAGATGTGAAATTAACCCCAAAACAGTTGTCTTTTCTTTTTTGAAAGTGGGGGGGATTAGAACCAAAGTAATAGTGGTAAGAAAGATCATAAAGGTAATTTCAGATTCAGGTTTAGGGGGGCTAATAACATTTTGGAAACCACTATTCACACTATGTGTATTATAAACATGTACAGACATAGAGAACCATCACATCAAGGAGGTGTAACAGGGATGAATGGCTATTAAATGTACAACAGTAGTCTTCTGTAGCAAGCAATAGGTGTTAAATATGTTTACATACATCCATGACTAAATAGTTTTACGAACTCCTATAAAGGTTTTGTAAGTAAATTGTAACAGGCCTCATTCAGCAGTCTAAATTAACCTAGAAGCACCAAAACTTCAATGTTTAGAGAAGCTTGGAGATTATTCCAAGTTTTTCTGGGCTCCCGAGTGGTGCAGCGGTCTAAGGTACTGCATCTCAGTGCTAGAAGCATCACTACAGACCCTGGTTTGATTCCAGGCTGTATCACAACCGGCCGTGATTGGGAGTCCCATAGGGTGGCGCACAATTGGCCAAGCGTTGTCCGGGTTAGGGTTTGGCCGGGGTAGGCCGTCATTGTAAATAAGAATTTGCTCTTAACTGACTTGCCTAGTTAAATAAAGGTTACATAAAAATAAAAAAGTAAGGTGCAAAGAGCTGATTTACCTAACTCTGTACAGACCAAAGGAATTTCCAAAGCTAGCAATCCCAGAGACTGTGTATGATATCTCTGACTTGTACGTCTAATGTTTATTGTAGATTTTAGCTACAGAGGGAGTTTACAGTATGTCAAAGAGCTTTATAAAGGCATAGAGAGCAATGAATTGACCTACGTGACCTCAAAGAGGGTCAGCCTACTTTATGATAGAGAATGCAGGGAAGAGAGAATACAGTAGACGGCACACATCAAACGTGTGATTTATGACCCTATGTCATGGGTGACGTGTATATATGGGCATCGTGTCAGGACATCCTGTTCCTGTTCTCACGCCTTAGAGTGAGTGTTAATTTATGCATATAGCGCATCTATTCCTTTGAAGCTGTCACGCTTTAGAGTTAGTGTTTATTTAACAAGATCTGTATATGTTAAAGAATGTGTTTGCAGTTGATCTATCCTGGGGTGTGTGTGTGTGTGTCTGTGTGTGTCTGTGTGTGAGGGGTGTGTGTGTGTGTGTGTGTGTGTGTGTGTGTGTGTGTGTGTGTGTGTGTGTGTGTGTGTGTGTGTGTGTGTGTGTGTGTGTGTGTGTATATATATATATATATATATATATATATATATATATATATATATATGTCTCTGCAGGGGTGTTTGAAACAATGTTTTTTTATCTAAACAATTCAACAATAAGAGGGCATATATACATAACGATACCCAAACAACAGGTGATTATTCCTAGGTTGGGGATAAAAAAATTATAATAATTGGTTTATACCCCTTACAACCCAAAGGAGAGCTGCTCTCCAGGGGGTAGCTGTCACAGTCAATCATGCCTGCCTCTTTTTGAAAGGGTAATTGTACTCTTTAAGTTGGGCCCTTTACTTATGATTTAAACAGATTCATTTTCTACCCCACTTAATAATTAATGCAGTGGGCTAAATCAGGTGTTTCTTGGTGGTCTTAAACAAATCTACTGTGAAACAAAAGTGTACACTTTGCACACATGTTTATTGACTTAAAACTTCTTATGGATCCCTTCGCACTATCATTAATGTGATGACTGCTACTTATCGAATAATTACCTACTACGTTTAATTATTACTCAATTAAATTAATCATGTAACAATTAACTAATTAGGAATTTGGGCACCACAGGAACAGTTTGTTGAGTTATTGTTTCCTGAATTAACTCAAGAATATATCGATATCCTACCCGTCATTAATTAGTCATTTAGAATACTATGAAATATCGGGGAAACCAGGCCTGGTTTTCATAGCTGATTTAAAAAAAGCTTTTGATAAAGTACGACTGGAGTTTATATATAAATGCCTAGAATATTTCAATTTTGGATAATCTCTTATAAAATGGGTTAACCTCTCTTGGGTAGGGGGCAGTATTTTCACGTCCGGATGAAAAGTAAACTGCCTGTTACTCAGGCCCAGAAGCTAGGATATAAATATAATTGGTAGATTTGGATAGAAAACACTCTGAAGTTTCTAAAACTGTTTGAATGATGTCTGTGAGTATAACATAACTTATTTGGCAGGCGAAACCCCGAGGACAAACCATCCCCCCCCCCAAAAAAAATCAGCCTACCACTGTTTTCAATGGCTGTCACTTTTATTATAAGGCGAAATCCTCCCAGATTGCAGTTCCTATGGCTTCCACTAGATGTCAACAGTGTTTAGAAAGAGATTCATGCTGGTTTTTGGAAAAATGAGCCAGAAATTGTAGTTTTTCTAGGTGGCTCCCATTTTGGCTGTAGTGTTTCCAAGCGCGTTCTTTGGTATTTTTCTCCGGTAAAGACAATAAAATTTAAGACGGAGAATCGTTATTGTTTATTTACGTATTAGGGTACCTAAGGGTTGATTATAAATGTTGTTTGACTTGTTTGGAAAAGTTTATTAGTAACGTTTGGGATTCATTTTGTATGCATTTTGATGGGTGGATTATTGACTGAAGCGCGCCAGCTAAACTGAGTTTTTATGGATATAAAGAAGGACATTGTCGAACAAAAGGACCATTTGTGATGTAACTGGGACCTTTTGGAGTGCCAACAGAAGAAGATCTTCAAAGGTAAGGCATGAATTACATCATTATTTCTGACTTTTGTGTCGCCACCTGCCTGGTTGAAAATTATTGTTATGCATTTGTGTGCTGGGCGCTGTCCTCAGATAATCGCATGGTGTGTTTTTGCCGTAAAGCCTTTTTGAAATCTAACACAGTGGCTGGATTAACAAGAAGTTAAGCTTTATTTTGATGCATTCCACTTGTGATTTTATGAAAGTTAAATATTTATAATACTGTAGTTTGAATTCCGCGCTCTGCAATTTCACCGGACGTTGGCCAGGTGGGACGCTACAGGGGCTAGGCCCCTATTTTCTCCACTTCCTGTCTGACTGACGTGCCCAAAGTTAACTGCCAGTTACTCAGGCCCAGAAGCCAGGATATGCATATTATTTGTAGCATTAGATAGAAAACACTTTGCAGTTTGTAGAAATGTTAAAATAATACATGAGACTATTACACAATTGATATGGTAGGAGAAAATCCAAAGAAAAAACAACCATAATTATTTTTTTTGAGATCCCATGCTCTTCCATTAGAACGTATAGGGACAATGTTAAATCTGGCTCCCAGATTGCAATTCCTTTAGCTTCCACTAGATGTCAACAGTCTTTCTTCAAGGTTCCAGGCTTGTTTCTTCCCAAACAAGGAAGAATTTGGAGTTTTGGCACCAGGAGTCATATCTGGAACTCAGCGCAAGATGAAGAGGACGCGCGCCTGCTAATTTTACTTTTCTTTTGAACATACTTCTTTCCGTATGAAATATTATAGTTTAATTACAATTTAGGGTACCTGAGGATTAAAAGGAAACGTAGTTTGACTTGTTTTAACAAAGTTTAGAGGTAGCTTTTTGGATTAATTTGCCTGCATGTTGAACGAGTGGATTACTCAAATCGATGGCGCCAACTAAACAGACTTTTTGGGATCTAAAGAATCATTTTATCTAACAAAACGACCATGCATATTGTAGCTGGGACCCTTTGGATTGCAAACAGAGGAAGATTTTCAAAAAGTAAGTTATTATTTAATCGTTATTTGTGATTTTATTAAGCCTGTGCTGGTTAAAAAAATATGTTGATGTGGGGTGCCGTCCTCAAACAATCGCATGGTATGCTTTCGCTGTAAAGCCTATTGTAAATCAGGCAATGCAGTTAGATGAAGCTTTTTACTGATATAAGATACTTGTATGTACCAAAATGTTTAATATCCATCATTTTTCTGATTATTTATTTGAATTGCATGTCCTCCAATTTCACGGGAAGTTGTGGCCAGGTGTCCCGCTAGTGGGATGCCTATCCCAGAGAGGTTCAAATTAGATCCAACAATAATATTAAGGGATTAGAAATCCGTGGCTTAAAAACAAAGGTGTCATTGTACACTGATGATTCATGTTTTCTTTTGAAACCACAATTAGAATCCCTCCACAGCCTCAGAGGATCTAGATACTTTTGTTAACCTTTCTGGATTAAAACCAAATTATGATAAGAGTACTATGTATTAGATCACAATTTTTTTTTAGTTCTACATTACCGTGTAGTTTACCAATAAAATGGTCTGACGGGGATGTGGACAAACTCAGGTATTCAAATCCCGAAAGAAAGAAATTCTCACTCCAATACATTTTTATAGAAAGTTTACAAAAATAGATAATAGTGTCTTGCTACTATGGAAAGGAAAATACATGTCTATTAGTGGAAAAATCACCCTGATTAACTCTTTAGTCATATCAGTTTACCTATTTACTTATGGTTTTGCCTTCACCTAGTGACCTGCTTTTTAAATTATATGAACAAAAAAATATTCAATTTTATTTGGAATGGCAAGCCAGACAAAATTAAATGGGCCTATTTATATAACGAATATGAATTTGGAAGGCAGAAATGATTAAATATTAAAGCATTAGACCTCTCACTAAAGGCATCAGTCATACAAAAGTTATACTTAAATCTGAAATGGTTCTCTAGTAAATTAGTGAGAATGTCTCACCCCATGTTCATGTCACACCCTGATCTGTTACACCTGTCCTTGTGATTGTTTCCACCCCCTCCAGGCGTCGCTTATTTTCCCTGGTGTATTTGTCCCTGTGTTTCCTGTCTCTCTGTGCCAGTTTGTCTTGTGTGTCTTTCAAGTCAACTGTTTTCCCCTACTCCTGCTTCTATTCTCTTTTTGCTAGTCCTCCCGGTTTCGTCCCTTGCCTGTTTTCTGGACTCTGTACCCGCCTGCTTGACCATTTTGCCTGCCCTGACCTCGAGCCTGCCTGCCACTCTGTACCTCCTGAACTCAGAGCTGGTTTTGATCTTTTGCCTGTCCACGACCATTCTCTTGCCTACCCCTTTTGGATTGATTCATAAATATCAAAGACTCAAACTATCTGCCTCCTGTGTCTGCATCTGGGTCTCGCCTTGTGCCCTTATAGTTCAAGAATGGCCTTTTTCCCTTTATTCAGATTACAACTGCTCACTTTCGGTTATTTGAAAACAAAATCATCTCCAAAATATCGTTATTTTTTAAAACAAGCCTTAAAGTTGGTTGCAATTTCAGTTTAATCCACCTGAAAAGACAGAACAAATAATATAATAAATATTGTGGTTAAACTAAAATATACTAATTGATATAAAAAATGTATTTTTCGATAAAATGTTTAAAAAAGGTATAATTTTTGTAAGTCATATCATAAATAGGACTGGTGGAGTTATGTCACACATGCAGCTAACAGACATATGGAAATGTCTGCTCTACCCAAAATTACAACTAACTAATTGCAGCATTACCACAAAAATGGACTAGGCAAGTAGAAGGGGGAAAAAGTAAGGAAATTGTCTGTCGGCCCTGCATTAAAGACCATAAATAGTTAAAGAAAATTGTGATAAATTAAAACATATACCAATTTTATTTATGGACCAAAAAATTGACAGCTATGCCATATAAATTGCAAAATAATTGTGAAGAGATTTTCGATGTACCGATTACATGGTTTATGAATTGACACGCAAAATAACGCCGGATTCAAAACTTTGAATTATTCAATTTAAATGAATTATACAAAATTATTGCAACCAATAGAATGTTATATATGGGGGATACAATCTTCCCAGCTCTGCAGATTTTGCTGCGAGGAGGCAGAGATCATTTAACATCATTTATTTTGGTACTGTCCATACAGTGGGCGAAAAAAGTATTTGATCCCCTGCTGCTTTTGTACGTTTGCCCACTGACAAAGAAATGATCAGTCTATCATTTTAATGGTAGGTTTATTTGAACAGTGAGAGACAGAATAACAACAACAAAAAATCCTGAAAAACGCATGTAAAAAATGTTATAAAGTTATTTGCATTTTAATGAGGGAAATAAGTATTTGACCCCTCTGCAAAACATGACTTAGTACTTGGTGGCAAAACCCTTGTTGGCAATAACAGAGGTCAGATGTTTCTTGTAGCTGGCCACCAGGTTTGCACACATTTCAGGAGGGATTTTGTCCCACTCCTCTTTGCAGATCTTCTCCAAGTCATTAAGGTTTCGAGGCTGACGTTTGGCAACTCGAACCTTCAGCTCCCTCCACAGATTTTCTACGGGATTAAGATCTGGAGACTGGCTAGGCCACTCCAGGCCCTTAATGTGCTTCTTCTTGAGCCACAGGATTTCAGTCCTTCACGGCGTAGTGTGTTACCAATTGTTTTCTTGGTGACTATGGTCCCAGCTGCCTTGAGATCATTGACAAGTTCCTCCCTTGTAGTTCTGGGCTGATTCCTCACCGTTCTCATGATCATTGCAACTCCACGAGGTGAGATCTTGCATGGAGCCCCAGGCCGAGGGAGATTGACAGTTCTTTTGTGTTTCTTCCATTTGCGAATAATCGCACCAACTGTTGTCACCTTCTCACCAAGCTGCTTGGTGATGGTCTTGTAGCCCATTCCAGCCTTGTGTAGATCAACAATCTTGTCCCTGACATCCTTGGAGAGCTCTTTGGTCTTGGCCATGGTGGAGAGTTTGGAATCTGATTGATTGATTGCTTGGTGGACAGGTGTCTTTTATTCAGGTAACAAGCTGAGATTAGGAGCACTCCCTTTAAGAGTGTGCTCCTAATCTCAGCTCGTTACCTGTATAAAAGACACCTGGGAGCCAGAAATCTTTCTGATTCAGAGGGGGTCAAATACTTATTTCCCTTATTAAATTGCAAATCAATTTATAACATTTTTGACATGCGTTTTTCTGGATTCTTTTGTTATTATTCTGTTTCTCACTGTTCAAATAAACCTACCATTAAAATTATAGACCGATCATTTCTTTGTCAGTGGGCAAACGTACAAAATCAGCAGGGGATCAAATACTTTTTTCCCCCTCACTGTATGTAGCTAATTTCTGGTCACAGGTCCAGGAATGGATGAAGAATTACAACATTTACCTTGAACTAATGCTGCAGATAGCAATACTGGGTGATTTGAAAAGTCATAATCAATCAATAATCTAATAATTATTTAGCAAAAATGTTTATCTTTAATTTACAACCTGTAGAAGCTATGAGATTAGAAAGGTTCAGTACTTTTGTGAAGCATCACAGCACAGTTGAAATATATATGGAAAATAGAAATCCAAAATGGATGGTGTTAAGAGATAGATGGGAGGGATTGAATGGAGCTGAAGGGTGGGACTAATAACAACAAGATAACCAATGTAAAACATACGAGGTCTGTAAAATATATGTATATATATGTATATAGGTTCAGAAATGATGTGAAAGAGCACAGTTACAAATAGAAATCAAACTGGATGGACATTAGAAACAGAGAAAGGACTAAAAACAAACAAAATATAACTATTGTGAAATAGATTGTCTGTAAAATGTGTATAGTATGTATAAACTGAAGGTTATTGTTTATTAGTTTATTCCAATTGGGGGAGGAGTGGTAGAGTTTGTGAGGAATAATAAAGGTATATTCAAAAAAACGTATATATATATATATATATATATATATATATATATATATATATATACCCCAAAATATATGGGGGATTGGAAATGATGCAGACAATTACATTGATGCAAGCAACATCTGTCCACAATATTAAAGCTAATCCACCCATTTAAAAAAAGGTGTCATTTCCTCATATCAGTCTCATTCTGAACGTCGTGGACTCCGTTAATCTGCACAAACCCGGGTCTCACTGATCATTCCGTACCACACAAATTAATTTGATTATTTATTTACTAACAAGCTAAACGATAACATAAGATACACATGGTGTGGGTCATTGATTAGAAACTTAATACGATGACAACAAGTCCCTAGCAGACTAATACGATATGACACTGGTTAAACAAGATTGTTTTAAATTATTTTTAATTTCACCTTTATTTAACCAGGTAGGCCAGTTGAACAAGTTCTCATTTACAACTGCAACCTGGCAAAGATAAAGAAAAGTTGTGCGACAAAAACAACAACACAGAGTTACACATGCGATAAACAAATGAACAGTCAATAACACAGTAGGAAAAATCTGTATACAGTGTGTGCAAAATGAAGTAAGGAGGTAAGGCAATAAATAGGCAATAGTGGCGAAGTAATTACAATTTAGCAATTAACAATGGAGTGATAGATGTGCAGATGAGGATGTGTAAGTAGAAATACTGGTGTGCAGAAGAGTAGAAAAACAAAAACAAATATGGGGATGAGGTCGGCAGTTGGTCGGATGGGCTATTTACAGATGGGCTGTGTACAGCTGCAGCGATCGGTAAGCTGCTCTGACAGCGGATGCTTAACTTCACTAGGGTAGGGGGCAGCATTCGGAATTTTGGATGAAAAGCGTGCACAAAGTAAACTGCCTGCTACTCAGGCCCAGAAGCTAGGATATGCATATAATTGGTCAATTTGGATAGAAAACACTATACAGTTTCCAAAACTGTTAAAATAATGTCTGAGTATAACAGAAATTATATGGCAGGCAAAAACCTAAGGGAAATCCATCCAGGAACAGCTATTATTTTGAAATCGTTGTTTTTTCCATTGAAAGCCTATCCACCATACAAAGACTTATGACCCAGTTCACGGTCCCTATGGCTTCCACTACATGTGGCCAGTCTTTAGGCATTGTTTCAGGCTTTTATTTAGAAAAATGAGGGAGAAACACCACTTTCAATGAGAGGACAGTGGAAATTTCCAGACATGAGTCTTGTGCGTGACCGGGAGCATCTGCCTGCTGTGTCCGCACTTTGTTCCAATGGATCACTGAACAAAATGCACCAACAAAACTGAGGTTTTTGAATATAAAGAGGGACTTTATCGAGCAAAACGAACATTTATTGTGTAACATGGAGTCTTGAGTGCAACCATATGAAGATCATCAAAGGTAAGTGATACATTTTATCGCTATTTCTGACTTTTGTTTGCTCCTCTACTTGGCTGGTTACTGTTTGTAATGATTTGTCTGCTGGGCGCTGTTCTCAGATAATCGCATGGTTTGCTTTCGCCGTAAAGCCTTTTTGAAATCTGACACAGCGGTTGGATTAACCTCTATGGGCTAGGTGGGACGCCTACTCAACAGCCAGTGTAATCCCGTGGCGCGTTATTCAAATTCCTAAAAATGCAAAAACTTCAATTTTTCAAACATATGACTATTTTACACCATTTTAAAGATAAGACTCTCGTTAATCTAACCACACTGTCCGATTTCAAAAAGGCTTTACAACGAAAGCAAAACATTAGATTATGTCAGCAGAGTACCCAGCCAGAAATAATCAGACACCCATTTTTCAAGCTAGCATATAATGTCACAAACCCAAACCACAGCTAACCCTAACCCTAACCCTAACCCTAACCCTAGCACTAACCTTTGATGATCTTCATCAGATGACAACCCTAGGACATTATGTTATACAATACATGCATGTTTTGTTCAATCAAGTTCATATTTATATCAAAAACCAGCTTTTTACATTAGCATGTGACTAGCATGTGACTAGCATTCCCACCGAACACTGCCGGTGAATTTACTAAATTACTCACGATAAACGTTCACAAAAAGCATAACAATTATTTTAAGAATTATAGATACAGAACTCCTCTATGCACTCGATATGTCCGATTTTAAAATAGCTTTTCGGTGAAAGCACATTTTGCAATATTCTCAGTATATAGCCCGGCATCACAGGGCTAGCTATACCAGCAAGTTTAGCACTCACCAAAGTCAGATTTACTATAAGAAAAATGTTATTACCTTTGCTGTCTTCGTCCGAATGCGCTCCCAGGACTTCTACTTCAATAACAAATGTTGGTTTGGTTCAAAATAATCCATTGTTATATCCAAATAGCGGCGTTTTGTTCGTGCATTCAAGACACTATCCGAAAGGGTAAATAAGGGTGACGAGCATGGCGCAATTCGTGACAAAAAAATTCTAAATATTCCATTACCGTACTTCGAAGCATGTCAACCGCTGTTTAATTAAAATAAATTTTTATGCCATTTTTCTCATAAAAAAGCGATAATTTTCCGACCGGGAATCTGCGTTTAGGTAAACAGACAAAAGAAAATAAAGCATGGGGTCGACTCGGGCATGCGCCTAAGCCCATAGTACTCTGATCGGCCACTTGCCAAACGCGATAAAGTGTTTCAGCCAGAGGCTGCCTCGATATCGTTCAGCTTTTTCCCGGGCTCTGAGAGCCTATGGGAGCCGTAGGAAGTGTCACGTTATAGCAAAGATCCTCAGTCTTCAATAAAAAGAGCCAAGATGAAACACAACTTGTCAGACAGGCCACTTCCTGCATGGAATCTTCTCAGGTTTTGGCCTGCCATATGAGTTCTGTTATACTCACAGACACCATTCAAACAGTTTTAGAAACTTGAGGGTGTTTTCTATCCAAAGCCAATAATTATATGCATATTCTAGTTACTGGGCAGGAGTAGTAACCAGATTAAATCGGGTACGTTTTTTATCCGGCCGTGTCAATACTGCCCCCTAGCCCTAACAGGTTAACAAGAAGTTTATCTTTAAGCTGGTGTATAACACTTGTATCTTTTATGTATGTTATTATGAGAATTTCTGTTTTGTTGAGTTTCACGCTCTGAAATTTCACCGGATGTTGTTTGAGACAGTGGATTACTGAACAAAACGTGCTAACAAAATGGAGGTTTTTGAATATAAAGAGGGACTTTATCAAACAAAACAAACATTTATTGGGTAACTGGGAGTCTTGTGAGTGTAACCATATGAAGATCATCAAAGGTAAGTGATTAACTTTATCGCTATTTCTGACTTATGTTACTCCTCTACTTGGCTGGTTACTGTTTGTAATGATTTGTCTGATGGGCGCTGTTCTCAGATAATCACATGGTGTGCTTTCGACGTAAAGTATTTTTGAAATCTGACACTGTGGTTGGATTAACAAGAAGTTCGTCTTTAAACCGATGTATAATATTTGTATGTTTCATGAATTTTTACAATGAGTATTTCTGTTTTTGAATTTGGCGCTCTGCAATTTCACTGGATGTTGGCCAGGTGGGAGGGTAGCGTCCCACACCCCCTAGAGAGGTTAAAGTTAGTGAGGGAGATACATACTCCAACATCAGTGATTTTTGCAATTCGTTTCAGTCATTGGCAGCAGACAACTGGAAGGAAAGGCGGCCAAAAGAGATGTTGGCTTTGGGGATGACCAGTGAAATATACCTGCTGGAGCGCATGCTACGGATGGGTGTTGCTATGGTGACCAGTGAGCTGAGATAAGGCGGCAATAAATGTATCACAAGTCACTTTAAACAATGCCACTTTATATAATGTTTACATACTGTGGCGTACAGCAGGTCAGCCACCAGGGGGAGACTCACCGAGGCCTGGTAACAGATGGAGTATACATCGAGGCGATGGCTCCATCTGCTGGATGTGCCAGGTCTTGACAGGCTCTCCAGCCAGGACTAATTGGGGCTGATTGGGAGCTGGTGAGTAATCAAGGGCGGATTGCTCACCAGCTGTGCAAGGCCCATAAAGCTGCCAGAAGGGCAGCACACGGGAGGAATGGGGGAAGAAAGGACTCCCGTGGTATTGTTGACAGTTGCAGAGGTAAGAAGAGGGAGTTCAGTTTTGTGCCAGACAGGATACAGCCAGACACGGAATACCAGAAGACGGCATCCCGGAGAGGGTCTCATAGGGGAGCCCTATCATTTTCTTTTTGATCTATTATTTAAATAAACACCCTTAACTGAGCTTATCCTTCTCTGTCCGTGTCTGATATGGGTAAACGTCTTGACCAAACCCCCTGGTCTGCCACAATACCCTACATTACTCATCTCATATGTTTATACTGTACTCTATACCACCTACTGCATTTTGCCTATGCCGTTCGGCCATCAGTCATCCATATATTTATATGTACATATTCTTATTAATTCCTTTACACTTGTGTGTATAAGGTAGTTGTGAAAATATTAGATTACGGTGTTAGATATTACTGCACGGTCGGAACTAGAAGCACAAGATTTTAGCTACACTCGCATTAACATCTGCTAACCCTGTGTATGTGACCAATACAATTTGATTTGATTAGTTAGTAAACCAGGCGAGGCTGTCATTTGAGAAACCAAATGCTGTTGATTCTGCCGATAAGAATACGGTGATTGACAGAGTCAAAAGCCTTGGCCAGGTTAATGAAGACGGCTGCACAGTACTGTCTTTTATCGATGGCGGTTATGATATTGTTTATGACCTTGAGCGTGGCTGAGGTGCACCCGTGACCAGCTCGGAAACCGGATTACATAGTGGAGAAGGTAATGTGGGATTCAAAATGGTTGGTGATCTGTTTGTTAACTTGGCTTTCGAAGACTTTAGAAAGGCAAGGCAGGATGTATATAGGTCTGTAACAGTTTGGGTCTAGAGTGTCTCCCCCTTTGAAGAGTGGGATGACCGTGGCCACTTTCAATCTTTAGGAATCTCAGATGAAAGAGAGGTTGAACAGACTAGTAATAGGGGTTGCAACAATGGCGGCGGATAATTTTAGGAAGAGAAGTTCCAGATTGTCTAGTCCAGCTGATTTGTAGGGATCCAGATTTTGCAGCTCTATCAGAACATCAGCTGTATGGATTTGGGTGAAGGAGAAGTGGGGGGGGGGGCTTGGTCCAGTTGCTGCGGGGGGTGTTGAGCTGTTGGCCGGGGTTGGGGTAGCCAGGTGGAAAGCATGGCCAGCTGAAGAGAAATGCTTATTGAAATTCTCAATTATCGTTGGTGACAGTGTTTCCTAGCCTCAGTGCAGTGGGCAGCTGGGAGGAGGTGCTCTTATTCTCCATGGACTTTACAGTGTCCCAAAACTTTTTGGAATTAGTGCTGCAGGATGCAAATTTCTGTTTGAAAAAGCTAGCCTTTGCTTTCATAACTGTGTATATTGGTTCCTGACTTCCCTGAAAAGTTGCATATCGCGGGGACTATTCGATGCTAGTGCAGTACGCCACAGGATGTTTCTGTGCTGGTCAACGGCAGCCAAGTCTGGAGTGAACCAAGGGCTATATCTGTTCTTAGATCAACATTTTTCAAAAGGGGCATGCTTATTTAAGATAGTGAGGAAAGCACACTTAAAGAACAACCAGGCATCCTCTACTGACGGGATGAGGTCAATATCCTTCCAGGATACCCGGGCCAGGTCGATTAGAAAGGCCTGCTTGCAGAAGTGTTTGACAGTCTTGAGGGGTGGTCGTTTGACCGCGGACCCATTATGGACGCAGGCAATGAGGCAGCGATCACTGAGATCCTGGCTGAAAACAGCAGAGATGTATTTAGAGGTCAAATTAGTCAGGATGATATCTATGAGGGTGTCCATGGTTACGGATTTGGGGTTGTACCTGGTAGGTTCCTTGATCATTTGTATGAGATTGAGGGCATCTAGTTTAGATTGTAGGACTGCCAGGGTGTTAAGCATATCCAAGTTTAGATCACCTAACAGTACGAACTTTGACGATAGATGGGGGGCAATCAATTCACATATGGTGTCCAGGGCAACAGGGGGGTCTATAACAAGGCCAACAGTGAGGGACTTATTTCTGGAGTGATGGATTTTTAAAAGTAGAAGCTTGAACTGTTTGGGCATAGACCTGGATAGTATGACAGAACTCTGCAGGCTATCTCTACAGTAGATTGCAACTCTGCCCCCTTTAGCCATTCTATCTTGACAGAAAATGTTGTATTTGGGGATGGAAATTTCAGAATTTTCAGTGGCCTACCTAAGCCATTATTCAGACACAGGACATCAGGGTTGGCGGAGTGTGCTAAAGCAGTGAATAAAACAAACTTAGGGAGGAGGCTGCTAATGTTAACCCCTGTGCGGCCTCACATCCAGTGAAAAATCATATCGCCATTAGCATAACAAAATTTAATAATTTAACATTTAAAAAAAAAAAAATCAAATTATATCGTTTTATAGATATACCTCTCCTGAATCGAACCACGTCCGATTTCAAAAAGGCTTTACAGCAAAAGCAAAACATTAGATTATGTTAGAGGAGTATATCGTAAAAGTAGCCACATAGCCATTTTCCGACCAACCACATGCATCACAAATAACCAAAAAACAGCTAAATGCAGCACTAACCTTTGACAATCTTCATCAGATGACACACCTAGGACATCATGTTACACAATACATGCATTCTTTTGTTCGATAAAGTTCATATTTATATATAAAAACAACATTTTACATCGGTGCGTAACATTGACTAACTATTTTCCCTCAAATGCATCCGATGAAACAGAGCTACAATTTACTAAATTACTATTCGAAAACATTTTTAAAATGTAATATTGTCATTCTAAGATTTATAGATGAATATCTCTTGAAAGCACCTGTAATGCCAGATTTAAAAATAACTTTACTGGGTAATCACACTTTGCGATAAATGGGGATGCGATACTCAGAACAATAGGCTAGCAATAGCAATAGGCTAGCCATCTTGGAACAATCACATATCACATCTAGTCTTGTATACTATTGTCAATAATCCCTTACCTTTGGTTGTCTTCATCAGAAAGCACTTCCAGGAATCCCAGGTCCACAACAAATGTATTTTCGTTCAAAAAAATGACTCCTTTATATTCCAAGAGCTTGTTCTTGTTAGCGCGTCTGAAGGCTGATCCAAATGCTTCGTCGGCCACGGAACAGCCATTTCGAGAAAATGCATTTTTTCCCCATTTAGGTTCGTTCAAACATGTCAAACGTTGTATAACATAAATCTTCAGGGCGTTTTTCAACAAGAGAGCCAATAAGATTCGAGGGGGACGATTGCATTGTGTTTCAAAACATTTCAAAAGGGGAGGGTAACCAGGGGCGCCGGCGTCATAATGGTGATGGCCTCTCCGTGTGACCACGTTCCACAGCGTCTCATTCATTCAATTTTAACAGTAGAAGGCTCAAACCAATTTGTGAAGACTGGGGACATCTAGTGGAAGCAATAGGAAGTGCTCAATGAACCATAGCTCACGGTGTGATTAATAGGCAACGTGATGAAGTTGAGTTCGCAATTCAGAATTCCACTTCCTGTTTCCATCTGTCTCGGGGTTTTGACTGCCATATGAGTTCTGTTATACTCACAGACACCATTCAAACAGTTTTAGAAACTTTAGGGTGTTTTCTATCCACAAGTATTAATTATATGCATATCCTAGCTTCTGAGTTTGAGTAGGAGGCCGTTTAAAATGGGCACGAATTTTTTTCAAAAATCGCTTTAGCGTCCCCTATCCTAGGGGAACGCCAAGAGGTTAACATGCATGAACCCAAGGCTTTTACGGTTACAGAAGTCAACAAATGAGAACACCTGGGGACACACAGAGCCTGGGTTAACCTCTACATCACCAGAGGAACAGAGCAGGAGTTGGATGAGGGTACGGCTAAAGGCTATAAGAACTGGTTGTCTAGTGCGTTGGGAACAGAAAATAAAAGGAGCAGATTTCTGCGCGTGGTAGAATAGATTCAGGGCATAATGTACAGACAAGGGTATGGTAGGGTGCAAGTACAGTGGAGGTAAACCTAGGCATTGAGTGATGATGAGAGAGGTTGCATCTCTGGAGGCGCCAGTTAAGCTCGGTGCGGTCTCCGCATGTGTGGGGGGTGGGGCAATAAATCAATGAGAGCTGCCCTAAACAACAGTATACAAGGCATATTGGATCCACACCCATCTTCAGAACTCACAATGGTGAGAGAGGAAACACAGTTTCTAATGGTGTGTGTGTTTGGTTTAAGCATGATGATAAGAATATGAAGAATTGAGATCAAAAGTAAAACAATATGATTAGAAGTTGGAAGGAGTTGGTTGAATGAATCTGTATTAAATCTCTTTAACTGTCTGTCATACTGTGTGTTCCCAGACATGGCTGGTAGATCCACACTAGTCACAAACTGTCACAATTTGAAAAGCAGGTGTATTAACATTGTAACAATACAGAAAGCAGAAAAATACTGTATGCATGTGCAGTTTTGCTTAATTTAATGTAAATGTTTAATGCATATTGTAGTACAATGATAATTTGTCTTATAAGTGTTATAATTTATAGAGCACCATATTGGATTATGCAAAACACATTCAAAAAACTATTTCTCGTTAACTACTAAAACTATCTAAAGACGTACAGCAAGCAAACAACTTGAGTCACGGCAGAAAGGACGAGAACGAGAATGGTTTTATAATTCAAATACATTTACTTACTTAAAGGGGTGGTTCATCGAAAAATACTTTTAACCTCCTTAGAACATTTGCTTAGGCATTAGCCTTTACCAGAGACAGTTATCAGTATTTAGATTTCTGCAATTTTATTTTCAAAATGCGACAATTACGATCTTATCTGAAAAACGATATGTATTTATCCTCACTTTATGCAACAAATGTTGTCTCGTCATTTAAAGCAAAACGATCTGTTTTGCTTTAAAACATGTTACAAAAATCGACCTATTAGAGCTAATGTTTTCTTCAGTTTGTGTCATCTGGTTGATACAAATCTTTGAACCAAGAGGAAGAGTAAGTAAGTTCTGACTCTGACTCAAGTCGCAGCTCAATCGAAAATTACTTCCTGGATTTTAATGAAAAAAATCACCGATATCATTGGGAAATATTAGGCTAGGTAAATATTTTAGCAAAGTAATCTTATCGAGATTTTAACTACAAGGGCTATTGCAGTGATTGAAGGCACCGGTGGTGTCTTTCGAAGGTATTTATGATGTGATATGATATTTATGAAATGGGGTTTCTATGGGAGAGGGAGAAGTAGAATTCGCTGATGAGCTAAACTAAATACTTATCCAACCAACCTAAAAACTGTCTCTGGTGAAGGCTAATGCCAAGGAAAATGTTCTAGTGAGATTAAATGTATTTTTTTGATGAACCTCCCTTTTAACATAGATGATGAAAACATTAAAGAAGGCAATACAACAGTTTATATTTCAAGATAATACTTTATGAACAAAGCATTTATCTAAACGTGAATCTGAAAGTTAGGCAGAGAACATATGCTTGACTAAGTCCAAAACTCAAATCTAATATACTATACTTAGAAAGGGGGAGAAAGATAGAAGGGGAGAGTGACAAAGTGAGGGAGACAGAGAGAGAAAGAAGGAGATAAGAGTTGTATAGTTACCACTAGTGCTGGGGGATAGGACTACATCCATCATCAATGGCGACTTATGTGACAATGTCAAAAACAATGTTTTGTTAAACTTGAGGTCGACTTGAGAAATTCTGTTTTCAGAAACGTTTTACAATCACCGGATAATGATGTTAATAATCTATACATATGTGTTCTGCAAAGTCCTAATATCGGTAACAATAATGGTTTTGTCCAAATACTCGGCACACCCCTATCAAAGACATACTGGGGATAATTGTGCTAACAAGGCAAGGGTTTTTTAGAACAGGTGCACACAAACTGGAGGTCAGAGCAAATCCTAATATTAAAATACTGTATTGATTTCGGATGTAATTTAAAAAAATATTCTAATATACAAAAAACTACGTTTCTGTCCGTCACAAAGGAAAGTTTGAATACATTGTATAACTACTACAGTACTGTACAAAGAGCACATTTTGACCACAGCTTCTAAAGTCTCCAAATCATGTGGAACTGGCTTATTTTTTTAAAGTATTTCATTCAAGTTATTGTTTTATAACTGGAACTAGCAGAGGGTGTTAAACTCCAGGCAAACATTATCTATCGACTGAGCAAAGAACCATCAAAGTGCATTTCTGTTTAAAACTACTAAAATAGTGGTTTTGTCAGATAGCATAGCTCTATAGAGATGAGATGATGACTTGGAATGAAATAATAAAGTCATCAGATGAAACAAATTAATGTAATTTACACAACAACAAATATTTTATTAAAGTAATGTGAATAAATAATGTTTAATAACTAATAATCAGCAATGGGCAGTAACCACCATCATGGAACTGTTAGCAATTGTTTTATTCTGTGTTGTTACAGCATTCAACCCTCATAATGCATAGTGAACTTAATATTTTTCTTATCTAAATCTAAAACCGTGATTATTTTTTAATAATCGAACCGAAAAAAAACTCAAAAAGTATGAATTGCTCATCACTATTGCTTATTAAAATTGTTCTTTATAATGTTGAAATAAACATGTCTCCAACACCCCATATTACACAATTACAAACTGAAAATATTTGTGTGTACATTGTACAGTTAAATGGTTAGAGAGAGACTCAAATACATTTGTACATATCCACTGTATATGGTCATGGCTAGAAGGGATCCATCTTTTGTCAAATGAACATCATAAGTAGCTTTTTTTTGCATTTTAACTCATCTTAACCTATCTCTCCTAACCTGCTAAGTGAATTCTCCTAACCTGATGCTTAAGTTCCCATAACCTGTTACGAAAAGTCAATTCTGACATTCATTTTACAAAAGCTGGTTCCCTGCTAGTCCCTTCTAGCCTGATTCAGTCATGTCTTAGGTCACGTTCACATGGATCAAACAAAAACACCTTAATGATTGGTTGAAAATAGAGCCTCCCACAATACAGGATGAAGTTGAAGAGCAACTGCAGAAACTTGCAGTCGACTGCAGCAAAGTTTATGGATATACTGAAAAGATACATGTCTCTCCGCCCTAACAATGGAATTTGTTGTACACAAAGTGGCACTCTGTCTAGCTCCCGCCTATACTTTCTTTGGCTTAAGGGCTTGTAAGTAAGCGTTTCACGGCAAGGTCTACACTCGTTGTATTTGGCGCATGTGACAAATAACATTTTATTTGGATACATCTCATTATTGCAATCCTTTTCTGAATATTCAATGAGGGTTGTTGACATCAACCACCTATATTCAATGGAGAGAGACGCTATGCTACTAGCCACATGCCATGAATATGCATAGCCATCTCGAGACAACTCTGATAAAACACTTTATATCTAAAAGTTGCGTGTCCTACTTATATCAGCACACCCGTAACAACATAAAGGATTACAAAACTTCTATTCGATCAAATAAACCTCACGTAGCAAATAAGCCATTCATTTTATGTGGACCAAATTCAACACTCTTACATTGGCCTCCATACAAAAACTCCTTGCTTGGTGGGCGAAACAATGAAATACGCCACCTGCTGGAGGGAGACAGATTTTCCGCTGAGTTGGGCCTTTTATTTTATTTTTTATTAACAAATATCAACAAATAAAATAGGAATAATCACATGCAAACAAGCATACATACAAACTATTTACATTGCCAGGAATCCTAAATAAGCAACTTATATTCATTAATAATACAACAAGTTTTAATTGCTTTTTTGTTTTTCATTTTAGTTAAAGTAGTGCCATATTGTTTAAATTCATTTATAAAGTGAAAAAATTCGGTTTTGAATTAGACTATTTGCATTTGTGAATATGAAATGTACCTAGTATTATTAGCAGTTTAATTAAATATACTACATCTTTATCTACGTCAGAATTTCTGAAATAAATAATTATATCAAAACAATTAAATAGTACAACCGGTCCTATTTATTTTGTAACAAAATTCTGTATGTCAATCCAAAACATTCTGCTATAAATACAGGCAAAAAACAAATGCAAAATGGTCTCCTTCTCCATTCCACAGAAATCACATTTATTGTCAATATTCGGGTTGAATCTTTCCAAAACATGTTTCACAGGATAAATTCTATTTAACATTTTAAATGAAACTTCCTTTACCCTGTTACTGATACAATATCTGTGAGCAATTTTCCATGCTTTCCCCCATTGTATTTCACCATAGATATTTGACCAAAATAATCTTGCTGAGGGAATTGTAGTATCACAAACAATATTCCTGATCTGTTTATTACTGCATATATATCTTTGATGTTAATATTGCCAATTAATATATTTTCATGTAAATTTATGTTACTTACATCAACCACAGAGGAATTTAAAAGAGATACAACCTCCCTTGGAATCGCATCAAAAACAATTGCATATTCTTTCAGGGTTATTGGAATTTAAAACTTATCAAGAAATTCCCCATATGAGAGTAGATATCCATCCTCATTCAGTAACTGACCAATCAAAATAATTTTGTTCTCAAACCAGTTATGAAAAAAAAAAAAGAGACTTATTTTTAAATCATAAATCTTTGTTGTTCCATATAAAGTATCTGTGGAGGGAAAAATTGTGTTTTTACGCTAACATCCAAGGTAAAATTGCCTGCTTATGGAATTTGGCCAACTTTACTGGGATTTTATCAATATCAAAATTACATTGAAGCAAAATTTCTAAACCACCAACAGTCAAATAAATACTTAGGGAAGACATTCCAAATACTGTTCTGATCTTAACATACTTCAGAATCCAATTTATTTTAAAGTATTATTTAGAGTATTGAAATCTAAAACCTCAATACCTCCTTGTTCATGGGTATTAGTGAGAATATATTTTCATAGATAGTGAGGCTTGTTCCTCCAAATAAAATTATAAATAATCTTATCTAAGTCCTTTACCATTTTAGGGGATAATTCAAGTGATAACGAGACATAAACTGATCTGGATAACCCTTCAGCTCTGGACAATAAAACCCGACCGTATAACGAAATATCTCTCAGCAACCCAAGGTTTAATTTCTTCTTTGTTTTCTCAATAATGGGGTTAAAGTTTAATTCACTCCTTTGTTTTTCATCTTTGCATATAACAGTTCCAAGATAAGTAACCTTATCTTTAATTGGGATACCATATACTTCCTGTAAAACACAATCCTTGAGTGGAAATAAGACTGACTTATTGATATTCATTTTCAAACCCGAAACTAAGGAAAAGTCTTCAATACTGGAAACTGCTTTAGAAACCTCATTCCTGTCTCTTAAAAATATGGTGGTATCATCAGCCAGTTGACATAGTTTAAATTCCTTGCCAAGTGCTGAAACACCTTAAATTCCCTTTCTTGATATGAAGAGCCATAATTTCAGTAACCAATAAAAATACAAATGGACTAATTGGCCAGCCCTGCCTAATGCCACGGCCAATATCAAATCTTTGGGATGTCCCGTGAGCTAATTTTACAGAGCTAGAACAACCACTATATAAAAAAGCTAATGTTCTACAGTGTCAAAAGCATTATAAAAATAAACAAACATAAGAAAACTATCATCAAGGATGAGGTCATTATAGTCAATCATATCTAAGATCAACCTGATGTTATTACTAATGTGTCGACCATGCATAAAACCAGATTGTTCTTCATGAATTATATGATGCAAGCCTTGTTTCACCCTCTTAGCAAATACAAGGGCAAATAATTTTCCATCATTATTCAACAGGCTAATGGGTCTCCAGTTGTCTATATAAAGAGTATCCGTATTAGGTTTGTGAATCAAAGTAATTACACCTTGCTTTAATAAGGAAGCCGGTAACTCCCCTTTTTCTATTGTTTCTTGAAACATAGCAAGAATGAAATGAATCAATTTATCATTGAATGCTTTATAAAACTTGCTTATTAAACCATCATTTCCAGGGGACCTATTGTCCTTAAGGCTTTCAATACAGTCTTTTATCTCAATTTCAGATAACTCATCACAAAACCTCTGAAATCATTATCTATCTTCTTAGCAATGCTTGCTACATTGTCTAAGAAAATATCTATATTGGAAGTTGGCTGGGCTGATGTATACAGATTCTGATAAAACTGGGCAACATGCTGAGAGATTTATTTTTGGATTTTCATTGGGAGTATTATAAATCATTAATTTACATATGGAAGTATTTTTGCCTGCCCTTTTTCTAAATTAACGAAATATTTGTATTTTTCTCTCCATCTTCCATCCATTTTCGTCTTGATCTTACAAACGCTCCCCGGGCCTTTTCCTCGTAGATACAGTCTAACTGCATTTGCAATGATAATAGCTCCAGTAATTCCTGATTAGTTAGTTAACTTTTTTTAGTATAATCCATTATTCCCTTTATGATGTCATATTCTTTCTCTCTCTTGGCACGAGCAATTTCTTTCCCCATTGAAATAGCCAAAAGCCTTATAATCAAATTTCATTAGCTCCCAGTAATTTCCAAACGGATTCATAACACAGGCACAATTCCAGTATTTATCATTAATTCCTGCTACTTCCTTCTTAAATACTTCATTCTCTAGTAAAGTCTTGTTCATTTTCCAGTAACCTTTAGTAACTTTTTTTTATTGACAAACCATGCATATTTATCTTTATTGAGATCCCTTTGTGGTCTGTTAAAATCGATGGTTCAATCAAGACTGTATCAACCTTGTCAGCCATATCTTCAGATATCAGCCAGAAATCAATACGGGATTGTATAAATAAATCTTTAGTACTCCATGTAAACATCATCTTATCTGGGTTCTTATGTCTCCAAATATCTAGAACACCTAACCTTGGACATATATTCCTTATCTCACAAACAGAATTGCTATCCTTAGGAGGCCATCTATCTAGATTATTATGTAATACTGTATTACAATCTCCACCCCATATTACTTTGGCCAATGGAAATTTAGACAATTTTACTTATTTTCCTCTCAATGTCTCTAAATAAAATACAGTTACTTGACTTGTTATAGGAAGCATAAGTATTTACATCAATGAATTGAACATGGTTGACATCTACGAATAGTATAATCCATCTCCCTGTATTATCTGCTTCATGACTCAATATATGACCCTTAAAGTTGCCTTTTAAAATAGCGACACCTGCTGACCGATTAGTACCAAATGAAAACCAAATATTATTCCCCCATTGACACTTCCAAAAACGCATTATCTGTGGAACAGGCATGAGTTTCTTGAATTAAATAAAAGTCGGCACTCTTACAGTACAAAAATAAAGATTTCCTTTTAAAAATATTACGGATTCCCCTGGCATTAATAGAAAAAACAGAAATGGACATTTACTATCACTTTTATTGTATGAATAATATTAAACTTGTATACATTCACATGAATCGGGTTCTCACAAAAAGAAACGTTCTTACTAGTTGCAAATAAAAACAGTCCTTTGCACCACGCAAGTGGTTGACCTAAATTATATATATATATATTTTTATACAATTGCAAATAACATTGTACCATAGATTGGTAAAACAAATAGCTATCAAGCTAACATTAAGTGTCAGTGTGAATTTCCCTGCCGTAAAAAAATATATAAAAATATATAAAAAAGGCTCACACAAACAATGCTCTTTCTTCAAGAAATATAAAGTATTATCAGATGCAAATAAAACTCAGTCCTGCACAACTCACTCAACAAATCCAGCAGTCAACAAGCTAGGCGTCAGCGTGAATTTCCCTTCCATTAACAAAAGCCTTAGCTCCGCAAAGTATGCACTTTTCCCTTCCTTGCTCTCTCAATCATCGGCCACAGACGATTCCGAGCTTCTTTGTCAAACGCTGTCAGATCCTCCTTGAACCTCAGGTTGTTTTTCTTTAAATAGTAATTTTTCTTTGTACTTTTCCATGTCATATCCCTCGCTGTCCTGGAGATGAATCTCATGATCACTGTTCGTGGTGGCTGGTTGTCTTCCCCATCTCTCAGCCTACCCAGGCGGTGCACTACATCCAGAGAACCTGCAACAACATTTCACTCCTCCTATTGCCCTCCAAATGTCCTTCACTCTTGCTTTGATGTTCTCGTCAGATTTTTCTGCTATTCCATAAATTCTAAGATTCCATCTCCGACTATACCGGTCATTCTCGTTTACCTTTGACTCCATTTCAGTGAGTTTCTTCTCCTGCTTTGCAACCTGAATGTTCAATGTTGCATTGTGCTGCTTTAGAGTTTTTACTTCCTCAGCACTGAACTCAATCGATTTCTTCAGGTTAACGATACTGATAGTGTTCTTTTTCACCAAATCCATGATGTCATCTGCGCTCTCTTTGATTTTAGCAGTGAGGATGCGGACGATGTTGTCCTGTAGCTGGCTCATTGATGGTTCACTTCTCAGCTTCTTTGGAAGTTGCTCCTTGGTTGGGGTATTTGGGTATGGATCACATTCACCCCCCTTTTTTACACTGCAAGCATATGAGTGAGTTTCAACAATGCCTCTTTTCTCCTTGAAAGTTTCAACATCCATTATCTCAGCAACAGTTTGGTCATGTCCTGATTCCATGCTACTAGCTATGAAGACGTTAGAAGGCTTAAGTTAACTACACACGCTGAAACTTTTCGATAGCTAGCTTGTTAGTTGGAAATCGTCAAAAATATATTTCAATGGTTTGATTAATTACAAAATTATTCAAAATAGCTACATTGTATGGTTAGATTTCATTTTTTTGTGTGAAAAAAAAAACAAATTGCAACTGCAGTCTAAAACTATAAACTTTGTGAGAAAACCCTAAAATCGTTCCTCACCCTCTCATGACGCCATCTTGAGGCCACCGCCCCCCGCTGAGTTGGGCCTCTCTCACTGCAGTCAAACATCATGACACTCTAATCACATGATCTAGGACTCATTGCATCTATAAGTGCTAAAATGTCACATTTTGCAACACAGCTTTTGTGAATTGGAAAATGAGACTATAGAGCATTTATTCTGAGATTGTTTACATAGTGAAATATTTTGGACACATGAAAATATATATTAGTGATAAAATGGGTAAACCTATAAGCATTACCAAATTTGATGTTCCTTTTTATTTTACATACACACAGTGACTGCCAATACAGTGTGAATTTACTAATTTCATTGCAAGTTCATGGGTAAACAACTATTTTCAATATTTTTATAATCAATTTACAATATTATATAACATCCCAAAAATATATAAATACCAAATTATCAAATAAGTGTCTACAGTATTTGTAAAAATGTAACTTATCTAAAGCATAATACTTTTTGTGTCTCTGGATTTATTTATTTAATGTGTTTTTTGTTATGTATGATATCTGTATATTGTTTTGTACAATGTTCGTGTAATGCAATAACCAAAAAATTAACCTGATCACATTTTTGTGAAGTTCATGCAATCGACAAATAGGCGCACGTCGGCAATAGTACTGTTTGTCCCTCTTGATTCGCTGTAGCCTGTAGGTGTTACTTCCTCAAAATCGTCTGAATTCAATTTTACGTTTTTTTGTCTAGGAGGTTTTAGTCGCGCAATTTTACATCTAACCAAGATGTTTGGTGCAGTATTTCTCCGGTGAAAACATTTGCATGAAAACGAGTCTCTCCTTCAAAGACAACAAAACGTTTGGTTGAAGGATCCCTCAGACGGGGTGTAGACTACAGCTACGAACTTCCGCTTGCCTCGAAAAAAAATAAATTGTGCGCACAAACCATAGAAATTGAATTAATAGAAAATACATGGAATATCATGGGTACACTTGCAATGGCTGCCTGGTATTGTGACGCAAGAATTTACATGGTACAGTAGAATGTTAATTTAACTTATGCTAACTGATGTGGCTCCAGCAATGGAATGTAATTTATTTTATGTCCGTTGAGTTGCTAAAACAAATCACAGCCCAAATTGATGGGTACACTTCCGGCTTTGCCACTATGGGTACGCTTGCAATGGCCGCCAGTCCATCCATTATGCATAATTCAATTGAATGGGGATAACCGTTCTATTCATTCTAGTGCTATGGCACGAACAGTAATCCTTCTAACCCCCCCCCTTAAAAGATTTAGATGCACTATTGTAAAGTGGTTGTTCCACTGGATATCATAAGGTGAATGCACCATTTTGTAAGTCGCTCTGGATAAGAGCGTCTGCTAAATGACTTAAATGTAATGTAAATGTAACAGCCGGAAAAAAACATTGCAGAAGACCACAACGTCACAAAATGTCGTCATAATATATGCAGGAACTGTTTCGGATGGGAAGCACTACCATGATAATTTAGCGAAACAGATGGATGTAGAACACGGGCCTGTGAACATTGTCTTCATATGAATTTGACTCTTCTGAATCGGTCGCATAGGAAAATTATTTTCTAAATGCTCGAACAGCTCTTGAATCGAGTCTAGCAAGTAATCCATATTCATCCGCTTTAGATGCCTCACCAACCTCAGTCAATCAGCAACGGAGTACCCGGATGGGACTGTCATGGCCGCCGTCGCTGAACTGCAAGGCTGAAGAGAAAAGGAAGGTAAATTAATCAACTGTAAACCCCTTTTAATTTTAGCAGTCAAGAATGTCTAATTTCTAACCATATTTCCATTGTGAGGTGTTATTTCTCGAGTGGGTAAGCTCTATTTTTGTATTCCAACCGGTTACACCAAAGTCACAACGTAAAGTAATTATATCAGTATCAAGGATGAAGTTGGTTAGTTAAGCAACGTTAGCTAGAACAGTGGGAATTCGCAAGACAAACATTGTTTAATGCTTCCTTACACTGGTTTTGTATACGTCCACGTTTCTAAAAGTTGGATAATGTAGAGGCTCTATAGATGGGTTGGTTGTTTAGCAACAAAAATGAGATGCGCCCAACCCATGGGGCAAAACGGATGAGGTTGGCTTAGATTGTTGACAACGTGTAAGCTGTATTTTGTCTCCACTGTGTTTTGAAAACATACATTTGCACAATGACCACTTGTTGTTTCACAAATACATCGTTAGTTGTTAATTAACTAGCTATTGAACTAGAATTTTAGCCTTATTAGCATTGACATGAAATCAGTCAAAACGAGACATGGTATCAATAACAATTTGAAACGAGCCACTTACGATTCACCACATGGCAGTTTCTTGACATTTTGCAAGCAATCTAGCCATCCAGAATCACAACATGGAAGCGCGCACATCGTTTTTTGTGACATTGTCAGCCAACCCATCTGTAGGATAGCTTAGCCACCTCGCGAACCAGGGCTGCGTTCAGTATGTTTTTACGTTCAATTGAATGGAAACGGTACTATACTGATCGACCAGTTGAAAAATGGGGAGGGGTTGGGGAAGATGTCAGCATGGTCACTTGTCCAGTTCAAAACAACTGGGAATCCGGAACTCTCCGACTTCAGTGGGTTCAAGACAACTGAGGGGGATCACTGACTTTATCATTTGACCTATTTTTTTCCCCGAGTTCCCAGTTGTCTTGAAAGCTCCAACTGCCCTATAAATACATCACTCATTGCCTCAAGCCACACACACCAAACGGGAGCAAACTGTGTTCAATAACGTTTTGGAAAAACGTGTCGCTCACAACAAACCGTTCCGCAATGTAGCGAACGTTCAAGCGAACTGAACGCACCTCTGGCTTCCCTATAACGGGATGCCTGGGGCTATGCCTTGGCAGAAATCGGCTAAAGATGGGTCAGAACCTAGTGTAAATCAGTGACTCCTCCTAACACGTCAAACCAATCAAATGCCTTGCTTGGCAGAGCTCCGAAGGTGCTCACCAGATTAGTGCCATAGGAGAAACAGTGCTTGAGGACTAAAATGTCTACAAAACACTGGTAACAAAACATTTCAGTTCGTTTGTAGCACGCTGGATTTCACAGCTTTTCTCTGTTATTTTGAGATGCGCTAAAGCTGCAGCAAGAGGGGAGAAATGGTCGACAATGCTGGCCATATCAATATTTTTAATTTAGCTGTTTCTGAAGTGATATTTGGCTCTAAAGGCTAGCATCAGGGACAAGAAGTAGCTAGCCACAATGAGGTTTGTTTTGAAGAAAGTCAGCTAACCTTGTAAGCTACCTAGGTATAACTAACTAGAGTAAAATTTCTGTCATGATTATAAAGCCAACAAAATGTTCATAAAAACAGGATATTATTAACATAAAAGTTTAGCTGTGTTAGTCCAGTCACTATCTTATCCAGGGTCAGTGATACATAAAGCAACCATTTACTGTCTATGAGAACAACTGCAGTAATTTTGCATGTAACATTGCTAAAATGAATGAAATGAACCTCATAAAATGTTACCTGTAATGCTCATCTCCTGTAGTCTAGTTGTCATCTCGTTATTTTCATACTGTAAATTACAAGGGTTGGATTTGCACTAAGCTATTTTTTGTCAGCACTAAAAAGGCATGTACAAAATCTGGTATAATTGTGATATGTGATTAAGCAACATTGATACTAGATCATTTGGAATAATAGTTTAACTCTTAAAAGGTGCAATATGCAGAAATCGCTCTGCCATTTCCTGGTTGCAAAAGTTAATGGTTCGTCTAATTTCAGTTTGTGACAAAACAAGCAAGTATAGTGTACTTAAGATAATCACTGTACCATCTAAACTGCTGTGAAATGTATTTTCCATAACCAAAAATAATAATTTCAGCTGATTTGAAGCTGGTGTACAAAAGTAAGACACTAAAACTAAACTTTATCACTGGAAGCATAAAAATAATGCAAGTTACATATTGCAGCTTTAAAATAAGTTTAAACACTTAAGAATCAACACATCACTTCAAAATGTGCAAATAAGCAAATAACTTGTATGTCAGATTAGACATCTTCGTGTAAACAACAATAGATAATTGAGGAGGAACAAGTAGGCTATTATGAAAAACGACATACCAGCGGTGACCAACCTTGCGCCACAATCTACTGGGTGAGCAGACTTCTATTCCAGCCCAGCAATAGTACTCTTGATTGTCATCTCATTAGATTTGATAAATTGAATCAGGTGTGTTATTTGCTGGGCTGAAACAGCCCTGCAAACCTTCAGCAGGGTTGGGCCTCCTCCAATTGTAATGGGTTTATACATTGTGATGTTTAACTGTATTTTTAAATACAACAATTGCTGACAAATGGGCTTACACATATAACCCATGGCACATAGACTGCTGCGCCACTCAGAAGCTAAGGCACTGCATCTCAATGATTGAGGCCTCACTACAGACCCTGGTTCGATCCTGGGAGTCCTATAGGGCGGCGCACAATTGGCCAAGTGTCGTTTTGGTTTCGCTGTGTAGGCCGTCATTGTAAATAAGAATTTGTTCTTAACTGACTTGACTAGTAAAATAAATTAAAATTATAATAAATATAGGATACACCTGTCTCTTGGGACATCTCTCTTCATCTGATAACAGGCTTTCACAGCTTTCCATATCAGGGGACAGAAAACATCACAAAGAAACAGGCTTCATTATACTAAAATTAGACCGCACTGAATATTATGTTGCTGTTATCGCTCAGTCCTCAGTTTCCCTTCCATGGACTGGCACTGGAGAATCTTTTCATGATGTCCTCCCACAAAATGACCTGCCCTATCCAGTACAGTAGCCTACACTCTCCCTTTACTGAAAGCTGGAGCTGCAAATTCACCTTCTTCCTTATTTTTATTTGTTTCTTTTTTTCTTTAACCTTTTTAACTAGGCAGCTTCCATTGCTGTTATCTACAAATGCATTTGGAGACTTTTTAATTTACAATGATAGCTAGCTAATAGGAAGTTGGCTACCTGATGACATTTAATTCACTTAGCTAAACAGTGTATAGTTAGCTTTTTACAAAATAGTGGGCAATCTTCACTGTTTTTGGTAGTAGCAAAGCGCAGCCATCTGGATGAATGCAGATTATGAAAAAAGTTGGTTTGTCACCAGAGCGGTTTAGAATGTGTTGTGACGTTTGACTTTATCAGCAGGGCCTAAAATGCACTTTTTCTTTCACAAGCCACAGTGGCAGGTAGATGAGAAAAATCTACCAGCCAAAATATTTTTTCACCATAAATGCATAAAAAAACTGACCATGCTTTGTAATGTTTCCAAAACAATAAATCTATTAGTAAGGAGTGATGTGGTATATTGCTCAATTTCATTTTTTCTTTTTACCAAAGTGTCAGATAAGACAAAAAGGTTCAGTGTATGGGTGAGAGAGATGTCTCTTTGCTATCAGTTGAAGCAACAGATTCAAACTAACATTGAAAAACAACCAAGCTTGTGAACAAAACCTTGTAAATAGCCAAGAAACACTGACAGTCTCACTTTGCTGACTTTCTTAAATTAGACCAACTTTTATGCCTGTGCCAGCGCCTCCAAAAATGTATCTATCAGTGCTTCACTCGCAAAGCTGTTGATACGTGAGGTGGTTGTACGATTTGTATTTCTTTGTGCCATTAGCAGCTATGAAACAAAACATCAGAAACACTTTGAAAACAGCTACTTAAGCATTTTTCTGCTACAAATCGCAACTCGCACGTACTTCACTTTTGACTCTTTTTATTCACAAATGCGAATGTAATGCTCGCACTGTAGAGCCCTGCAAATTGACCACCTGCCAACATGACTGGCGAAGTACACATTCTTACCCACCAATACCTAAATCTATCCGCATTTGGCGGGTGTTCATTTTCATGTCTTGTTTACCAGCGTAATCCACTTTTAAATTTCAATAAATATATATTGCAAACTGTCAACCACACTTGATATCTTGAAAACGAACACTTGACACTAGTATAGGCAACAACTACCCAGACAGAAAACAGTGAAGTACATAACATATACGTGAGTGTGGGGGGAGGATTTTAAAAAATGTAACGTCCAATCAAAATCTTGCCTCTGGGAGCCAGCAGACCATTCAAACCGTTTATGCAATATACAATTCTCCAGACCTCCAAGGGAGGCATGGCAACTTGAGACTAAGGCTCAGGGCTGTTCCAGAGTAAAAAAATAAAATAAATAAATCTTAGTTGACCGAGAGTCGTCTGTTCTTTCGACCAATCATTTGGTTGACGTTTTTAAACTTATTTTTCATATATAGGATGTCTGTTTTAATCAGATCAACTGTATTCACTGAGCTTGTCTGATGCTTTAAGCGCACTGTTTGATTAAATAATTAAGACGCACACACATTACTAGAGGTAGTCCAACTGCAGTTGATTTGATTGTGCTGGCCGGACTCAGACTTGCTGCACTGTATATAATTGTTTTCTTCTTCGAATAAATCACCCAGACTATCACCCAGAACATCAAGTGTTTATCACGGTCCTTGTTGCTGAAACTGCAATGTAATTACAGCCATTTCTGACTGAAAAGTTCTGATACCGAAATCCCTAATTTGTTTAGGAAAAACATTCCCTATTCCCTTAACCATTGCTCTCTTTACATGACACATGTATGCTTTGCAAGCACGTGACCAATAGGGCCTGACCTATAGCATATCATAATCACATCAAATTGGTTATAACAAACTCAACACCGTAACTAGAGGTCGACCGATTATGATTTTTCAACGTCAATACCGATTATTGGAGGACCAAAAAAAGCCGATACCGATTAATTGGCCAATTTTTTTATTATTATTTTTTTTAATGTATTTGTTGATTTGAATTAATGACAATTACAACAATACTGAATGAACACTTATTTTAACTAAATATAATACATCAATAAAATCAATTTAGCCTCAAATAAATAATGAAACATGTTCAATTTGGTTTAAATAATGCAAAAACAAAGTGTTGGAGAAGAAGGTAAAAGTGCAATATGTGCCATGTAAAAAAGCTAACGTTTAAGTTCCTTGCTCAGAACATGAGAACATATGAAAGCTGGTGGTTCCTTTTAACATGAGTCTTCAATATTCCCAGGTAAGAAGTTTTAGGTTGTAGTTATTATAGGAATTATAGGACTATTTCTCTCTATACGATTTGTATTTCATATACCTTTGACTATTGGATGTTCTTATAGGCACTTTAGTATTGCCAGTGTAACAGTATAGCTTCCGTCCCTCTCCTCGCTCCTTCCTGGGCTCGAACCAGGAACACATCGACAACAGCCACCCTTGAAGCAGCGTTACCCATGCAGAGCAAGGGAAACAACTACTCCAAGTCTCAGAGCGAGTGACGTTTGAAACGCTATTAGCGCGCACCCGGCTAACTAGCTAGCCATTTCACATCGGTTACACCAGCCTAATCTTGGGAGTTGACAGGCTTGAAGTCATAAACGGTGCAATGCATTGTGAAGGGCTGCTGGCACACGTACAAAAGTGCTGTATGAATGAATGCTTACAAGCCTGCTGGTGCTTACCACCGCGCAGTCAGACTGCTCTATCAAATCATAGACTTAATTATAACATAATAACACACATAAATACGAGCCTTAGGTCATTAACCTGTCTGGGCCAGTGGGACGCTTGCGTCCCACCCTAATCAACAGCCAGTGGAATCGCGTCGCGCTAAATGCAAAACCTCATAAATGCTATAACTTCAATTTCTCAAACATATGACTATTTTACACCGTTTTATAGATACACCTCTCCTGAATCGAACCACGTTGTCCGATTTCAAAAAGGCTTTACAGCAAAAGCAAAACATTAGATTATGTCAGCAGAGTACCCAGCCAGAAATAATCACACAGCCATTTTCAAAGCAACTAGCATGCATCACAAATGCCCAAAACACAGCTAAATGCAGCACTAACCTTTGACAACCTTCATCAGATGACACTCCTAGGACATCATGTTACACAACACATGCATTTTTTGTTCGATAAAGTTCATATTAATATATAAAAACAGCATTTTACATCGGCGCATGACGTTCAGAAAATCTTTTCCCTCAAATGCTTCCGATGATCAGCGCTACAATTTACAAAATTACTATTCGAAAACATTGTTAAAATGTAATATTGTCATTCAAAGACTTATAGATTAACATGTCTTGAATGCCATCTCTTTGCCAGATTTAAAAATAACTTTACTGGGAAATCACACTTTGCAATAAACGACGTGGTATGCCCAGAAAAAAAGTCAAGGATATAAATGTTGGAGCCATCTTGAAACGATCAACCATCAAAAATACTATTGTAAATAATCCCTTACCTTTGATTATCTTTATCAGAAGGCACTTCTAGGAATCCCAGGTCCATAACAAATGTAGTTTTGTTCAAAAAAGTTAATAATTTATCTCCCAATGGTGTTAGAGCGCTCCGAAGGCTAGTGAAAATGTACCGTGTGCGTCTGACTTGTCGTCAGGAATGAGCAAAAAATATATATTTAAGTTCGTTCAAACATGTCAAACGTTGTATAACATAAATCTTTAGGGGCTTTTTCAACCAGGGCTTCAATAATATTCCATTGGGATGGTTGCATTGTCTTTCAAAACGTTTTGAAAAGGGAGAGTACCCATGGTTAAATCGGGTACGTTTTTTTATCCGGCTGTGCAAATACTGCCCCCTAGCCCTAACAGGTTAATATGGTCGAATCCGGAAACTATCATCTCGAAAACAAAATGTTTTTCCTGTCAGTGAAATACGGAACCGTTCCGTATTTTATCTAACGGGTAGCATCCCTAAGTCTAAATATTCCTGTGATGTTGCACAACCTTCAATGTTATGGCATAATTACGTAAAATTCAGGCAAATTAGTTCGCAATGAGCCAGGCGGCCCAAACTGTTGCATATACCCTAACTCTGCGTGCAATGAACGCAAAATGACACCATTTCACCTGGTTAATATTGCCTGCTAACCTGGATTTCTTTTAGCTAAATATGCAGGTTTAAAAATATAGACTTCTGTGTATTGATTTTAAGAAAGGCATTGATGTTTGTGGTTAGGTACAGTCGTGCAACGATTGTGCTTTTTTTGCAAATGCGCTTTTGTTAAATCATCCCCCGTTTGGCGAAGTCGGCTGTCTTTGTTAGGAAGAAATTGTCTTTACAGTTCTCAACGAGCCAGGCGGCTCAAACTGCTGCATATCCCCTGACTCTGTTTGCAAGAGAAGTGACACATTTTCCCTAGTTAAAAGACATTCATGTTAGCAGGCAATATTAACTAAATATGCAGGTTTAAAAATATATACACTTGTGTATTGATTTTAAGAAAGGCATTGACGTTTATGGTTGGAGCAACGTGTACCGAAGTGATTATATGCAACGCAGGACAGGCTAGATAATCTAGTAATATCATCAACCATGTGTAGTTAACTAGTGATTATGATTGATTGTTTTTTTATAAGATAAGTTTAATGCTAGCTAACAACTTACCTTGGCTTCTTACTGCATTTGTGTAACAGGCAGGCTCCTCGTGGAGTGCAATGTAAAGCAGGTGGTTAGAGCGTTGGACTAGTTAACTGTAAGGTTGCAAGATTGAATCCCCAAGCTGACAAGGTAAAAATCTGTCGTTCTGCCCCTGAACAAGGCAGTTAACCCACCGTTCCTAGGCCGTCATTGAAAATAAGAATGTGTTCTTAACTGACGTGCCTAGTTAAATAAAGGTTAAAAAAATTAAATAATAATCGGCGTCCAAAAATACCGATTTCCGATTGTTATGAAAACTTGAAATCGGCCCTGGTTAATCGGCCATTCCGATTAACTTCTCTAGGGCCAGTGGGACGATTTCGTCCCACCTACGTAACAGCCAGTGGAATCCCGTGGCGCGTTATTCAAATACCTTAGAAATGCTATTACTTCAATTTCTCAAACATATGACTATTTTACACCATTTTAAAGACAAGACTCTCGTTAATCTAACCACACTGTCCGATTTCAAAAAGGCTTTACAAAGAAAGCAAAACATTAGATTATGTCAGCAGAGTACCCAGCCAGAAATAATCAGACACCCATTTTTCAAGCTAGCATATAATGTCACATAAACCCAAACCACAGCTAAATGCAGCACTAACCTTTGATGATCTTCATCAGATGACAACCCTAGGACATTGTTATACAATACATGCATGTTTTGTTCAATCAAGTTCATATTTATATCAAAAACCAGCTTTTTACATTAGCATGTGACGTTCAGAACTAGCATACCCCCCGCAAACTTCCAGTGAATTTACTAAATTACTCACGATAAACATAATTATTTAAAGAATTATAGATACAGAACTCCTCTATGCACTCGCTATGTCCAATTTTAAAATAGCTTTTCGGTGAAAGCACATTTTGCAATATTCTAAGTAGATAGCCCGGCATCACAGGGATAGCTATTTAGACACCCACCAAGTTTAGCCCTCACCAAAGTCAGATTTACTATAAGAAAAATGTTATTACCTTTGCTGTTCTTCGTCAGAATGCACTCCCAGGACTTCTACTTCAATAACAAATGTTGGTTTGGTTCAAAATAATCCATAGTTATATCCAAATAGCGGCGTTTTGTTCGTGCGTTCAAGACACTATCCGAAAGGGTAAAGAAGGGTGACGCGCCCGACGCGTTTTGTGACAAAAAAATTCTAAATATTCCATTACCGTACTTCGAAGCATGTCAACCGCTGTTTAAAATCAATTTTTATGCCATTTGTCTTGTAAAAAAGCGATACATTTTCCGACCGGGAATCTGTGTTTTAGTACAAAGAGAGAGAAAATAAAAACATGGTGTCGCCTCGTGCACGCGCCTCAGTCTCATTGTCCTCTGATAGACCACTTACCAAAGGCGCTAATGTTTTTCAGCCAGGGGCTGGAATTACATCATTCAGCTTTTTCCCGGGTTCTGAGAGCCTATGGGAGCCGTAGGAAGTGTCACGTTACAGCAAAGATCCTCAGTTTTCAATAAAGAGAGTCAAGAAGAACAAGAACTTGTCTGACAGGCCACTTCCTGTAAGGAATCTTCTCAGGTTTTTGCCTGCCATATGAGTTCTGTTATACTCACAGACACCATTCAAACAGTTTTAGAAACTTTAGGGTGTTTTCTATCCATATGTAATAAGTATATGCATATTCTAGTTACTGGGTAGGAGTGGTAACCAGATTAAATCGGGTATGTTTTTTATCCAGCCGTGTCAATACTGCCCCCTAGCCCTAACAGGTTAAATATTGCAAAAACAAAGTGTTGGAGAAGAAAGTAAAAGTGCAATATGTGCCATGTAAAAAAAGCTAACGTTTAAGTTCCTTGCTCAGAACATGAGAACATATGAAAGCTGGTATTTCCTTTTAACATGAGTCTTCAATATTCCCAAGTAAGAAGTTTTAAGTTGTCGTTTTATATAGGACTATATCTCTCTATACCATTTGTTTCATATACCTTTGACTATTTGATGTTCTAATATGTACTTTAGGCTTGAAGTCATAAACAGCGCAATGCTTGAAGCATTGCGAAGAGCTGCTGGCAAACGCAGTAAAGTGCTGTTTGAATGAATGCTTACGAGCCTGCTGCTGCCTACCACCGCTCAGTCAGACTGCTCTATCAAATCATAGACTTATTTATAATATAATAACACACAGAAATACGAGCCTTAACCTGTTGGGGCTAGGGGGCAGTATTTTCACGGCTGGATAAAAAAACGTACCCGATTTAATCTGGTTACTAATCCTACCCAGTAACTAGAATATGCATATACTTATTATATATGGATAGAAAACACCCTAAAGTTTCTAAAACTGTTTGAATGGTGTCTGTAATTATAACAGAACTCATTTGGCAGGCAAAACCCTGAGACATTTTCTGACAGGAAGTGGATACCTGATGTGTTGAATTACCTTTAAGCCTATGCCATTGAAACACACAGGGGTTGATTAATGTTTTGGCACTTCCAATTGCTTCCACTAGATGTCACCAGCCTTTACAAAGTGTTTTGAGTCTTTTACTGTGAGATCTGACCGAACAAGAGCCATGGAACGGTGATGGCCGATTAGACTCTGGCGCGCGAGTTCATGTTGGGTACCCTCGTTCCAATACGTTATAAAAGAGAATGCATTCGTCCACCTTGAATATTATTCATGTTCTGGTTAAAAAAGGCACTAATGATTTATGCTATACAACGTTTGACATGTTTGAACGAACGTAAATATATTTTTTCCCCTCGTTCATGACGAGAAGTCCGGCTGGCTTAGATCATGTGCTAACAACACGGAGCTTTTTCGATATAAATGAGCTTTTTTGAACAAAACTACATTCGTTATGAACCTGGGATTCCTGGAAGTGACATCTGATGAAGAGAATCAAAGGTAATGGATTATTTACATAGTATTTTCGATTTTAGATCTCTCTAACATGGCCGTTTGTCTGTATAGCAAAGCATATTTTTCTGGGCGCAGTGCTCAGATTATTGCAAAGTGTGATTTCCCAGTAAGGTTATTTTTAAATCTGGCAAGTTGATTGCGTTCAAGAGATGTAAATCTATAATTCTTTAAATGACAATATAATATTTTACCAATGTTTTCTAATTTTAATTATTTAATTTGTGGTGCTGACTTGACTGCCGGTTATTGGAGGGAAACGATTTCCTCAACATCAATGCCATAGTAAAACGCTGTTTTTGGATATAAATATGAACTTGATAGAACTAAAAATGCATGCATTGTCTAACATAATGTCCTAGGAGTGTCATCTGATGGAGATTGTAAAAGGTTAGTGCATCATTTTAGCTGGTTTTATGGTTTTGGTGACCCTGTCTTTGAATTGCCAAAACATTACACACAGCTATTGTCAATGTACTCTCCTAACATAATCTAACTTTATGCTTTCGCCGTAAAACCTTTTTGAAATCGGACAACGTGGTTAGATTAAGGAGATGTTTATCTTTCAAAGGGTGTAAGATAGTTGTATGTTTGAAAAATTTGAATTTTGACATTTATTTGGTTTCAAATTTGCCGCTCTTGAAATGCACCTGCTGTTGATAGGGTGCACCACGGGTGGCACGCTAGCGTCCCACATAGCCCCAAGAAGTTAATATGGTTAAATCCGGACACTATCATTTCGAAAACAAAACTTTTATTCTTTCAGTGAAATACGGAACTGTTCTGTATTTTATCTAATGGGTGGCATCCATAAGTCTAAATATTGCTGTTACATTGCACAACCTTCAATGTTATGTCATAATTACGTCGAATTCCGGGAAATTAGTTTGCAACGAGCCAGGCGGCCCAAACTGTTGCATATACCCTGACTCTGCGTGCAATGAATGCAAGAGAAGTGACACAATTTCCCTAGTTTAATATTGCCTGCTAACATGAATTTCTTTTAACCTCTTACATCTAGACGTTCCGCTAGCGGAACACCTGCTCCAATATCCAATGATAGGCGTGGCGCGAATTACAAATTCCTCAAAAATACAAAAACTTCAATTTTTCAAACATATGACTATTTCACAGCATTTTAAAGACAAGACTCTCCTTTATCTAACCACACTGTCCGATTTCAAAAAGGCTTTACAGCGAAAGCAAAACATTAGATTATGTCAGCAGAGTACCAAGCCAGAAATAATCAGACACCCATTTTTCAAGCTAGCATATAATGTCACAAAAACCCAGAAGACAGCTAAATGCAGCACTAACCTTTGATGATCTTCATCAGATGACACACCTAGGACATTATGTTATACAATACATGCATGTTTTGTTCAATCAAGTTCATATTTATATCAAAAAACAGCTTTTTACATTAGCATGTGACGTTCAGAACTAGCATACCCCCCGCAAACTTCCGGGGAATTTGCTAACAATTTACTAAATTACTCACGATAAACGTTCACAAAAAGCACAACAATTATTTTAAGAATTATAGATACAGAACTCCTCTATGCACTCGATATGTCCGATTTTAAAATAGCTTTTTAGTGAAAGCACATTTTGCAATATTCTAAGTACATAGCCCAGCCATCACGGGCTAGCTATTTAGACACCCGGCAAGTTTAGCCTTCACCAAAATCAGATTTACTATTATAAAAGTTTGATTACCTTTTGTTGTCTTCGTCAGAATGCACTCCCAGGGCTGCTACTTCAATAACAAATGTTGGTTTGGTCCAAAATAATCCATCGTTATATCCGAATAGCGGCGTTTTGTTCGTGCGTCCCAGACACTATCCGAAATGGTAAATCAGGGTCTCGCGCATGGCGCAATTCGTGACAAAAAAATTCTAAATATTCCATTACCGTACTTCGAAGCATGTCAACCGCTGTTTAAAATCTATTTTTATGCAATTTATCTCGTAAAAAAGCGATAATATTCCGACCGGGAATCTCCTTTTCGGCAAACAGAGGAAAAATCACAAAGACGGGGGCGGCCAGGGCACGCGCCTAAGCCCACAGTCCCTTGATCGGCCACTTGAGAAAGGCGATAATGTGTTTCAGCCTGGGGCTGGGATGACGACATTCAGGTTTTTCCCGGGCTCTGAGCGCCTATGGAAGACGTAGGAAGTGTCACGTTAGAGCAGAGATCCTTAGTAAAAGATAGAGATGGCAAAGAAGTTCAAGAAATGGTCAGACAGACCACTTCCTGTAAAGGAATCTCTCAGGTTTTGACCTGCCATTTGAGTTCTGTTATACTCACAGACACCATTCAAACAGTTTTAGAAACTTTGGAGTGTTTTCTATCCAAAGCCAATAATTATATGCATATTCTAGTTACTGGGCAGGAGTAGTAACCAGATTAAATCGGGTACGTTTTTTATCCAGCCGTGAAAATACTGCCCCCTAGCCATAACAGGTTAAACCCTCAGCTAAATATGCAGGTTTAAAAAATATACTTCTGTGTATAGATTTTAAGAAAGGCATTGATGTTTATGGTTAGGTACATTTGTGCAACGATTGTGCTTTTTTCGCAAATGTGCTTTTGTTAAATCATTCCCCCTTTGGCGAAGTTGGCTGTCTTTGTTAGGAAGAAATGGTGTTCGCAATGAGCCAGGCAGCCCAAACTGCTGCATATACCCTGACTCTGTTGCACAGAACGCAAGAGAAGTGACACAATTTCGCAAGTTAAAAGAAATTCATGTTAGCAGGCAATATTAACTAAATATGCAGGTGTAAAAATATACTTCTGTGTATAGATTTTAAGAAAGGCATTGATGTTTATGGTTAGGTACACATTGGTGCAACGACAGTGCTTTTTTTTGCGAATGTGCTTGTTAAATCACCCTTTTGGCAAAGTAGGCTGTGATTCAAGGATAAATGAACAGGCACCGCATCGATTACATGCAACGCAGGACAAGTTAGATAAACTAGTAATATCATCAAGCATGTGTAGTTAACTAGTGATTATGTTAAGATTGATTGTTTTTTACAAGATATGTTTAACGCTAGCTAGCACCTTACCTTGGCTCCTTGCTGCACTCGCATAACAGGTAGTCAGCCTGCTATGCAGTCTCCTTGTGGAGTGCAATGTAATCGGCCATGATCGGTGTCCAAAAATGCCGATCACCGATTGTTATGAAAACTTGAAATCGGCCCTATTTAATCGGCCAATCCGATTAATCGGTCGACCTCTTACTCTGTGCTAGTGATGGCTGTTTAACAATCTGATGGCCTTGAGATTAAAAAACAGCTTCTCTTTGTCCAAGCTTTGATGCACCTGTTCTGACCTTGCCTTCTGGGTGGAAGCGGGGTGAACAGGCAGTGGCTAGGGTGGTTATTGTCCTTGATGATATTTTTTGCCTTTCTGTGACATCAGGTATTGTAGGTGTCCTGGAGGGCAGGTAGTTTGTCCACGGTGATCCGTTGTGCAGACCGCACCACCGTCTGGAGAGCCCTGCGGTTGAGCGCGGTGCAGTTGTCGTACCAGGCGGCGATATGGCCCGACAGGATGCTCTCGGTTGTGCACATGTAAAAGTTTGAGTGTTTTTGGTGACAAGTCAAATTTATTCAGCCTCCTGAGGTTGAAGAGGTGCTGTTGCGCAGCCTTCACCACGCTGTCTGTGTGGGTGGACCATTTCAGTTTGTCTGTGATGTGTACGACGCCGAGGAACTTAACGTTCCACCTTCTCCATTCCTGTCCCATCGATGTGGATGGGGGGGTGCTCCCTCTGCTGTTTCCTGAAGTCCACAGTCATCTCCTTTTGTTACGTTGAGTGAGAGGTTATTTTCCTGACACCACACTCCGAGGGCTCTCACCTCCTCCCTGTAGGCTGTCTCGTCGTTGTTGGTAATCAAGCCTACCACTGTAGTGTTGTCTGCAAACTTGATGATTGAGTTGGAGGCATGCATGGTCACGCAGTTATGAGTGAACAGGGAGTACAGGAGACGGCTGAGAATGCACCCTTGTGGGGCCCCAGTGTTGAGGATCAGCGGTGTGGAGATGTTGTTTCCTACCTTCACCACCTGGGGGTGGCCGTCCGGCGGGGTTAATGACGAGTTTGGAGGGTACTGTGGTGTTAAATGCTGAGCTGTAGTCAATGAACAGCATTCTTACCTAGGTATTCCTCTTGTCCACATGGGATTGTGCAGTGTGATGGCGATTGCATCGTCAGTGGACCTATTGGGGCGGTAAGAAAATTGGAGTGTGTCTAGGGTATCAGGTATGGTGAAGGTGATATGATCCTTGACTAGTCTCTCAAAGCACTTCATGATGACAGAAGTGAGTGCAACAGCTCAAACAAACATGTGGGGACAGCAGACTGGGATAAGGATTGATTATGTCTGTAAACACACCAGCCAGCTGGTCTGCGCATGTTCTGAGGACGCGGCAAGGGATGACGTCTGGCCGCCTTGCGAGGGTTAGCACGTTTAAATGTTTTACTCACGTCGGCTGCGGTGAAGGAGAGCCCACAGGCTTTGGTAGCGGGCTGTGTCAGTAGCACTGTATTGTTCTCAAAGCGAGCAAGTTGTTTAATTTGTCTGGGAGCAAGATGTCAATGTCCGCGACGGGGCTTGTTTTCTTTTTGTAATCCGGGATTGTCTGTAAACCCTGCCACATACGTCTCGTGTTTGAGCTGTTGAATTGCGACTACTTTCTCTATACTGACGCTTTGCTTGTTTTATTGCCTTGCGGAGGGAATAGCTACACTGTTTGTATTCGGCCATGTTTCCAGTCGCCTTGCCAAAATTAAAAACGGTGGTTCGTGCCTTCAGTTTTGCGTGAATGCTGCCATCAATCCACGGTTTCTGGTTAGGAGAGGTTTTAATAGTCACAGTGGGTACGACATCTCTGATGTACTTGCTAATAAACTCGCTCACCAAGTCAGCGTATACATCAATGTTATTGTCTAAGGCTTTCCGGAACATATCCCAGTCCACGTGTGATTGAAGCAATCTTGAAGCGTGGAATCCAAATGGTCAGACCAGCGTTGGATAGACCTGAGCACGGGTGTTTCCTGTTTTAGTTTGTCTATAGGCTGGGAGCAATAAAATGGAGTTATGGTCAGATATGCGAAAGGTAGAGCTTTGCATGCGTTGCGGAAGTTGGAGTAGCAGTGATCCAAAATGTTACCAGCTCGTGTCACGCATTTGATATGAGTAGTAACCAGATTAAATCGGGTACGTTTTTTATCCAGCCGTGTCAATACTGCCCCCTAGCCCTAACAGGTTAAATGTTGGACTCTAGATGGCAGCAGTGTATTTGCAAAGTTTTAGACTGATCCAATGAACCATTGTATATCTGTTCAAAATGTTGTATCAAGACTGGCCAAATGTGCCTAATTGGTTCATTAATACATTTAAGTTCGTAATTGTGCACTCTCCTCAAACAATAGCATGGTATTATTTCAGTGTAATAGCTACTGTAAATTGGGCAGTGCAGTTAGATTAACAAGAATTGAAGCTTTCTGCCCATATCAGATATGTCTATGTCCTGGGACTTTTTTTGTTACTTACAAACTCATGCTAATTACTGTCGTAGCGTGACAGTCATTAAATGTGAAGGGTGTTATATTATCAAATCAGTTCTCTGTGTAATTATTCCTTACATGATTAAACTATTCATGTACATTTTAATTAACTGGGAAGTCGGGGCACTACAGGAAAATGTTTTTAAAGAGTCTATTTCCCAAATTAACTCTTAAGATATTTTCATATCTTATCTATTACAGATTTATATTAATGTATTATTACCTCATCAGTCTCATTCCTGAACGTCGCAAACCCTTGGATATCTGCACGAACCCTAGCATAAATTATGAATCAGCGAAATACAAATTGGCATGATTATTTATTTACTAACTAATCAATTACATAAACACACACACAGGAGATCATACATACATTAGATAGTAGATCATACATCAACTGTGGAAAGGGGTGTTCCATGACGTTTGGGTATAATGTATGTGCTCACGAGGGCGTGGCCAGTGACTGGATAAACTTTACATGAAGAAAACAGTTTTCTCATTTAGAAGACTAAAGTCACATTTAATCATGTAAGATCCACAACATTTAGATATAAATCTGATAAATACATTGTGAAAGCCCTTAAATTTACAATGTTTCCATTATAACGTCTTTAATGATATCACCACACATTAAATGTTTGACATGATTATTGTTTAAATACCCATAGATTATTCCAACTGGTTGGAATACAGAAATATTGTTACATTATTCAACCTTTTGAGGTTATCGTACTGCGAAGTCTTTCTCTGTGGTAACAAAGGGATTCTCAACTTACATTTTGGCAGAGTGGGGAAAGGAGTTTTGTTTTGTCATAAAACAGCTGACTTCCTGCTCTACGAGAGAGAGCGAGAGAGCTGTAGAGCGGACCTGCTGTAACCTGATCCTTAAGATCTGAACAGGAAAGTCATGACATCACATTAGCTTGCGTTAGCTCAACCGTCCCGTGGGGGGGACATCGATCCCGTTGAGGTTTTAATTACACATTCTTAATTTACAATGACGTCCTACCCCGGCCAAACCCTAACCCAGACGAATCTGGCTAATTGTGCCCTATTGGACTCCCAATCACAGCCAGGTGTGATACAGCCTGGAATTGAACCAGGGTCTGTAGTGATGCCTCTAGCACTGAGATGCAGTTCCTTAGACCGCTGTGCCACTCGGGAGCCCTCGGAGGTTGGCACCCCTGTAAGCCTCCTGTACTAAGCAACACTAACTGTTGAATGAGGAAGAGCTCGATTTTGTTTGTTTGGAAAGTTTGTTTTAAAAGTGATTTCTAAAGTTCTTGCTAGCTACCTACTTAGTTTGGATCCCGTGAAGCAGTTGGCATCAGTTGTTGGGACTGCTTGTTACGGCTGGTCGATATGACGATATATATTGTGTGATGATGGAGCATAATATATCTATAATTTATTTCGTTGTTGCATATCACACTCTTTACGGCAATATTTTTCATCAATTGGACTACGCTTTGCGTTCGTGTGGAAGGAAATTTGCAACACACACAAACATGGAGGAGATAATGAGACACGGAGTTCGTACCTAAAAGAGTCCTCTGCATGGAAGTCTGACACAGAGACTTCGCATGGAAGTCTGACACAAACCAGAAAACAGTCCTCTGCAAATTATGCCGCAGGCCGGTCCCGACAACAGGCTCAAACACCACTAACCTCTTCTACCACCTACGCAAGAATCATGTGAAACACTACGGAGCGGGTCTACGGATGAGACCCAAAAAAAGTACAGGAGAGTGCTCAAAACAAACCCCCAACTCAGAACATTGCAAGAGGCTATTGCCTGCGGCAAACCATATGGCAAAGAATCACGAAGATGGAAGGAGATAACAGCTGCTGTTACAACTTACATCTGCAAAGACATGGCCCCAATTTACACGGTCAAGAAACGGGGGTTTCGTGAGTTGGCGCTAACACTCGACCCAAGGTACCAAATGCAAATTGTATCGTTATCGGGATATGAAGTGACCTATATCGGGATATGAGATTTTGGCCATATCGCCCAGCCCTACTGCTTGTCTCTTTCCAGTGATCCTGCCGACCGATCAATCAATAAAATGTATTTCTAAGGCCCTTACATCAGCTGATGTCACAAAGTGCTGTACAGAAACCCAGTTTAAAACCCCAAACAGCAAGCAATGCAGGTGTAGAAGCACGGTGACTAGGAAAACTCCCTAGAAAGGGCGAAACCGAGAGATGAAACAGGCTATAAGGGGTGAACAGGTCAGGGTTCCATAGCTGCAGGCAGAACAGTTGAAACTGGAGCAGCAGCACGACCAGGTGGACTGGGGACAGCAAGGAGTCATCAGGCCAGGTAGTCCTGAGGCATGGTCCTAGGGCTTAGAGAGAGAGACCGAGAGAGAACTCAAATTCACACAGGAGAAATACTCCAGATATAACAGACTGACCCTAGCCCCCCGACACACAGCCTCCAGTATTTATGCTGCAATAGTTTGAGACAGGAGGGGTCAGGAGACACTGTGGCCCCCGTCCGAGGATACCCCCAGACAGGGCCAAACAGGCAGGATATACCCCCACCCACTTTGCCAAAGCACAGCCCCCACACCACTAGAGGGATATCTTCAACCACCATCTTACTATCCTGAGACAAGGCCGAGTATAGCCCACTAAGATCTCCCCCACAGCACCAACCCAGACAGGAAAACCACATCAGTGACTCAACCTACTCAAGTGACATACCCCTCCTAGGGACGGCATGGAAGAGCACAAGTAAGCCAGTCACTCAGCCCCCGTAATAGGGTTTGAGGCTGAGAATCCCAGTGGAGAGAGGGGAACTGGCCAGGCAGAGACAGCAAGGGTGGTTTGTTGCTCCAGTACCTTTCCATTCACCTCCACACTCCTGGGCCAGACTACACTCAATCATAGGACCCACTGAAGAGATGAGTCTTCAGTAAAGACTTAAAGGTTGAGACCGAGTCTGCGTCTCTCACATGGATAGGCAGACCATTCCATAAAATTGGGCTCTATAGGAGAAAGCCCTGCCTCCAGCTGTTTGCTTAGAAATTCTAGGGACAATAAGGCGGCCTGCATCTTGTGACCGTAGCGTATGTGTAGGTATGTACGGCAGGACCAAATCGGAGAGAGGGGTAGGAACAAGCCCATGTAATGCTTTGTAGGTTAGCAGTCAAACCTTGAAATCAGCCCTAGCCTCAACAGGAAGCCAGTGTAGAGAGGCTAGCACTGGAGTAATATGATCATTTTCTGGGGTTCTAGTCAAGATTTCAGCAGCAGTGTTTAGTACTAACTGAAGTTTATTTCTTGTTTTATCCTGGTAATCGGAAAGCAGAGCATTGCAGTAGTCTAATCTAGAAGTGACAAAAGCATGGATACTTTTATATTTTTGGAAAGTTCCAGATTTTTTGCAATGGGCTGGTCTGTGGGAGCTATTTGGCATCGCAGCTAGCCTAGCTGCTAGCTAGCTGCATATCAAGCTAGTGAGGTTTTCTTGAACGCAGCCCACGATGCAGTTAGCCATTGTGGTTGGGACTGTGGATTGTCCCATGTTTGTCGCTGTCTAGATCCCTGCTGTTTGTTGTTTTCAATTTTCCCCATGATTTGCCCTGTCTGGAACTGGGAGGAGTAGCACCATAACCTACGTTGCTAGCTAGTGTTTTGCCCAAATACTGGTGGATTCTACTAATAAAATAATGGATGTCCTGACCAGAGAGGTCCAGGTCCTGAAGAACAGTTTGCAGTTCTCCCAGGGTCACCTCGATGAGTTGAAACAGGAGAACGGCAAGATAACCGCAATCTGTAAGTCATTGAGAGAGGACATCAGTTCTGTGTGTGAATCCATGATAACAATGACCGATTAATCAGGGACAGTCAAGGCGGAATAACATGGTTGTGGATGGAATTGCAGAATCTCCACATGAGACCTGGACTGAGTCTGAGGACAAAGTGAGGGAAATTATCTCTGAGAAATTGAAGATGGGCCACAGGACGATTGAGGTGGAGCGCACCCACAGGACTGGAAAACCGACCACCGGCCCAGATGACAGGCCCAGGCCGATGGTGGTCAAGTTCCTGAGATTCAAGGACAAGGTAGCTGTTCTGGAAAGAGCCAAGAACTTGAGAGGAACGTATATCTTCCCCAATGAGGACTATCCTGAATCTGTGTGCCAGAAGAGGAAAGAACGGATCCCAGCCATGAAAGCTGCCAGAGCGCGTGGGGACATTGCGTACATCCGCTATGACAGATTCATTGTCCACCCTTCCTCCCCGAAGCCTGGAAGGGATGAGAGAGCCAAGCCTATGGGTTCGTAGCCTCAACCCCGCAGCGCACACACACACCAATTGATTAATGGACTGCTGAATGTATATCTTTTTCTCTTGCTTTGTTTGCTCTTTTCAGTATTATGTCTATCTCTGATAACCTACCCAGGGAAGGGCTGAAAATAGCCCATATTAATATATGTAGGTAAATGAAATCAATAACTTGCTTACATCAGATAACATTCATATATTATTCATTTTTTAGACTCACTTAGATAATTAATTTGATGATGCATCAGTAGCAATACAAGGATATAACATTTATAGAAGAGACAGAGATGCTTACGAGGGAGGTGTTGCTGTATATATTCAGAGCCATATCCCTGTAATACTTAGAGAAGATCTTGTGTCAAGTGTTATTTAAATGTTGTGGTTGCAGGTTCACTTGGCACATCTAAAGCCTTTTCTTTTGGTGTGTTGCTATAGGCCACCAAGTGCTAACAGTCAGTTTCTAAATAATGTGTGAAATGCTTGATAGAGTATGTGATGTAAACGGAGAGGTCTACTTTCTTGGGGCCCTGAATATTGACTGGTTTTCATCAAGCTGTCCGCTCAAGAGGAAGCGTCTTACTATAACCAGTGCCTGTAATCTGGTTCAGGTTATTAATCAACCTACCAGGGTGTTTACGAACACTACAGGAACAAGATCATCCACATGTATCGATCACGTTTTTACAAATGCTGTAGAACTTTATTCTAAAGCTACATCCGTACCCATTGGTTGCAGTGATCACAATTATTATAAAACATTTTATTTCACCTTTATTTAACCAGGTAGGCTAGTTGAGAACAAGTTCTCATTTACAACTACGACCTGGCCAAGATAAAGCAAAGCAGTGCGACAGAAACAACACAGAGTTACACATGGAATAAACAAGCGTACAGTCAATAACACAATAGAAAAAAAGAAAGTCTCTATACAGTGTGTGCAAATGGCATGAGGAGGTAAGGCAATAAATAGGCCATAGTAGCAAAGTAATTACAATTTAGCAGATTAACACTGGAGTGATAGATGAGCAGATGATGATGATGAGCAGATGATGGTGTGTAAGTAGTGATACTGGTGTGCAAAAGAGCAACAAAGTAAATAAAAACAATATGGGGATGAGGTAGGTAGATTGGGTGGGCTATTTACAGATGGAGTATGTATAGTGGCTATGTCCAGGAAAGCCAAAGTTCCAACAGCTGGGCTTAAAATAGTATATAAAAGGTCATACAAAAGATTTTGCTGTGACTTTTGTGGATGATGTTAAAAATATTTGTTAGTCTGATGTGATTAATGAGAAGCATCCAGACGCTGCACTTGATGAATTTATGAAATTGCTTCTTCCAATAACGGACTGTTAGAACTGTTAAGGTTCCATGGATTGATGAGGAATTTAAAAACTGTATGGTTGAAAGAGATGGGGCAGAAGGAGTGGCTAATAAGTCTGGCTACACATCTGACTGGCTTACTTACTGCAAATTTAGAAATTTTGTGACTAAACTCAACAAAAAGAAGAAGAAACTTTATTATGATGCCAAGATGAATGATGGGAAAAAACTTTGGTGTACTTTACATAAAACTATGGGCAGAAATTCAAATTCAACTCCATCGTTCATCGAATCAGATGGCTTATTCATCACAAAACCATTTGATGTTGCCAATTATTTTAATGATTATTTCATTGGCAAAGTGGGCAAACTTAGGCAGGAAATGCCCAGGACAAACAGTGTATTCATTCATAAAAAACAACTTATAATGAAAGAAAAGCAGTGGTAGTTTAAATTTTGTAAAGTTACTGTGGGAGAGGTGGAAAAATTATTATTGATCAGAAATGAGAAACCTCCTGGCATTGACAACTTAGATGGAAAGCTACTGAGGATGGTAGCTGACACTCTAGCCACTCCTACCTGTCATATTTTTAATCTGAGCCTAGAGGAAAGTCTTTGTCCTCAGGCCTGGAGGGAAGCCAAAGTAATTCCGCTACCCAAGACCTATAAGCTTGCTGCCAGCTTTTAGCAAACTGTTGGAAAAATTGTTTGACCAAATACAATGCTATTTCTCTGTAAACAAATTACCAACAGACTTTCAGCATGCTTATAGAGAAGGACACTCAACATGTACTGCCCTGACACAAATGACTGATGATTGGTTTAAAGAAATTGATAATAAGAAGGTTGTGGGAGCTGGGCTGTTAGATTTCAGTGCATCCTTTGATATTGTTGACCATAGCACATACGTTTTTTCAACAACAGGTTATGGCTTTTCAACCTCAGCTCTGAATCCACGATATGGCAATCTAATTGAACTCAAAGGATTTTCTTTAATGGAAGCTTCTCTAATGTCAAACATGTAAGGTGTGGTGTACTGCAGGGCAGCTCTCTAGGCCCTTTACTCTTTACTCTTTTCTATTTTTACCAATGACTTGCCACTGGCATTAAACAAAGCATGTGTGTCCATGTATGGTGATGATTCAACCATATACACATCAGCAACCACAGCTAATGAAGTCACTGAAACCCTTAACAAAGAGTTGCAGTCTGTTTTGGAATGGGTGGCCAGTAATAAACTGGTCCTGAACATCTCTAAAAGTAAGACCTTTGCATTTGGTACAAATCATTCCTTAAGTTCTAAAACCTCAGCTGAATATGGTAATGAATGGTGTGGCTGTTGAACAAGTTGAGGAGACTAAATTACTTGGCATTACCTTTAGATTGGAAACTGTCATGGTCAAAACGTATAGATTCAATGGTTGTAAAGATGGGGAGAGGTCTAGCTGTAATAAAGATACCACACTCCAGAAAGCAAGATCTGCAGGCTCTAGTTTTGTCTAATCTTGATTATTGTCCAGTCGTGTGGTCCTGTGCTGCAAGGAAAGACCTAGTTAAGCTGCAGCTGCCCCAGAACAGAGTGGCACGATTTTCTCTTAATTGTAATCAGAGGGCTGATATAAATACTATGCATGCCAGTCTCTCTTGGCTAAGAGTTGAGTAGAGACTGACTACATCACTTCTTCTTTTTATAAGAAACATTGTGTTGAAAATCCCTAATTGTTTGCACACACAGCTCTGACACACACACTTATCCCACCAGACATGCCACCAGGGGTCTTTTCAGAGTCCCCAAATCCTGAACAAATTCAAGAAAGCATACAGTATTATATAGAACCCTTAAAGTAGCTGCTGCTTTTGCAACAGCTAATTGGAATCCTAATAAAATACCCTCCGCTGGACGTTATTCTATTGGGTGATTCAATGAAGATTGTAAGTCAGAACCGGACCAAAACAAGAACAGCAGTAACATTAATAGAAACTATACTTGTCAGTTGGTAATACTGCAACAAATATCCAAAGTATTCCCACGTATAATAGAGAAATACACTACATGGCCAAAAGTATGTGGGCACCTGCTCGTTGAACATCTCATTCCAAAATCATGGGCATAAATATGGAGTTGGATCCCCCCCCACTTTGCTGCTATAATAGCCTCTACTCTTCTGGGGAGGCTTTCCACTAGATGTTGGAACATTGCTGCGGGGACTTGCTTCCATTCAGCAACAACCGCATTAGTGAGGTCGGGCACTGATGTTGGGAGATTAGGCCTGGCTCGCAGTCGGCGTTCCAGTTCATCCCAAAGGTGTTTGATGGGGTGGAGGTCAGGTCTCTGTGCAGGCCAGTCAAGTTCTTCCACACCAATCTCGACAAACCATTTCTGTATGGACCTTGATTTGTGCGGGTAGTGTTTTCCTGGCATCTGCCAAACCCAGATTCGTCCGTCCGACTGCCAGATGGTGACGTGTGATTCATCACTCCAGTGAACATGTTTCCGCTGCTCCAGAGTCCAATGGCGGCGAGCTTTACGCCACTCCAGCCGACGCTTGGCATTGCACATGGTGATCTTAGCAAGCGTCCCACCTACGTAACAGCCACTTGCAGCCTGTGGCGTGATTTTCAAAACCTTAAAAATCCTATTACTTCAATTTCTCAAACATATGACTATTTTACAGCTATTTAAAGACAAGACTCTCGTTAATCTAACCACACTGTCCGATTTCAAAAAGGCTTTACAACGAAAGCAAAACATTAGATTATGTCAGCAGAGTACCAAGCCAGAAATAATCAGAAACCCATTTTTCAAGCCAGCATATAATGTCACCAAAACCCAGAAGACAGCTAAATGCAGCACTCACCTTTGATGATCTTCATCAGATGACAACCCTAGGACATTATGTTATACAATACATGCATGTTTTGTTCAATCAAGTTCATATTTATATCAAAAACCAGCTTTTTACATTAGCATGTGACGTTCAGAACTAGCATACCCCCCGCAAACTTCCGGGGAATTCGCTAACATTTTACTAAATTACTCACGATAAACGTTCACAAAAAGCATAACAATTATTTTAAGAATTATAGATACAGACCTCCTCTATGCACTCGATATGTCCGATTTTAAAATAGCTTTTTGGTGAAAGCACATTTTGCAATATTCTAAGTACATAGCCCAGGCATCACGGGCTCGCTATTTAGACACCCGGCAAGTTTAGCACTCACCATAATCATATTTACTATTATAAAAGTTTGATTACCTTTTGTTGTCTTCGTCACAATGCACACCCAGGACTGCTACTTCAATAACAAATGTTGGTTTGGTCCAAAATAATCCATCGTTAAATCCGAATAGCGGCGTTTTGTTCGTGCGTTCCAGACACTATCCGAAATGGTAAAGAAGTGTCGCGCGCATGGCGCAATTCGTGACAATAAAATTCTAAATATTCCATTACCGTACTTCGAAGCATGTCAACCGCTGTTTAAAATCAATTTTTACGCCATTTTTCTCGTAGAAAAGCGATAATATTCCGACAGGGAATCTCCTTTTCGGCAAACAGAGGAAAAAATCACAAAGGCGGGGGCGGTCGGGTCACGCGCATAAGCCCAGAGTCCCTTGATCGGCCACTTGAGAAAGGCGATAATGTGTTTCAGCCTGGGGCTGGAATGACGACATTCTGTTTTTTCCCGGGCTCTGAGCGCCTATGGAAGACGTGGGAAGTGTCACGTTAGAGCAGAGATCCTTAGTAAAAGATAGATGGAAAAGAAGTTCAAGAAATGGTCAGACAGGCCACTTCCTGTAAAGGAATCTCTCAGGTTTTGACCTGCCATTTCAGTTCTGTTATACTCACAGACACCATTCAAACAGTTTTAGAAACTTTAGGGTGTTTTCTATCCATATGTAATAAGTATATGCATATTCTAGTTACTGGGTAGGAGTGGTAACCAGATTAAATCGGGTATGTTTTTTATCCAGCCGTGTCAATACTGCCCCCTAGCCCTAACAGGTTAAGGTTTATGTACGAATGCTCAGCCATAGAAACCCATTTCATGAAGCTCCGGATGAACAGTTCTTCTGCTGACGTTTCTTCCAGAGGCAGTTTGAAGCTTGGTAGTGAGCGTTGCAACCGAGGACAGATGATTTTTACGCAATACATGCTTCAGCACTCTGCTGTCCCGTTCTGTGAACTTGTGTGGCCTACCACTTCGCGGCTGAGCTGTTGTTGCACCTAGACGTTTCCACTTCACAATAACAGCACTTACTGTTGACCGGGGCAGCTCGAGCAGGGCAGAAATTTGACAAACTAACTTGTTGGAAAGGTGGCATCCTGTGGCCGTTCTACTACCAATGTTTGTGTATAGAGATTGCATGGCTGTGTGCTCGATTTTATACACCTGTCAGCAACTGGTGTGACTGAAATCGCCTAATCCACAAATTTGAAGTGGTGTCCACATACTTTTGGCCATTTATTGTATGTGATTGTATACAAATGCAAGCAAGGCTTGAAATTATTGTTTTAGTCAAATATTTAAATGTTTTCAGTCTACACATTATTTGTGATTGTTCCGTCCCACGGCTGAATCTGGTTGATGATCCCTGCTATAGAGGGTCTTGGGATTTAAGCATAAATACCACTTTATTTTCGTCCACGAACCTGAATTAAATTTCTTGTTCAAATGTGTCGGGTGACTAAAGTTCTGATTTGATGCATCACATAATTTCTTCTTTGACATCAATGCCTGATTTGCAAGGTTAGTCAGAATTCCCAAGTTGTGATTGACTGACTGTTTAATCAAAAATGGATTCCGTGGTGAGAAAAAATGGTCTTGTGCCACTAGATAGCATATTTATGACACTCTTCTCTTGTTCATAGGAGCCTGTATATTGAAGCATGGAAGAGGACCTGAAAACACTGGATGATCCTGCTGAAAGCCATGACGACATGGAGGCTGAGGAAGAAAAGGAATCGGCAAAGGACCACACCGGCCAGAAGTTAGATCAATCTCCTGGGTTGCCATGTAGTGACCAATGTGACCCTGATGAAACATCTGTTGAAGAGTCAGGTAGTCGCAAGACAGCCAGAAAAGCATCTAAGTCCCCATGTAAAATACAGCAAGGTGCAGTCTTCTCTGGGAAAATACTTAGCTTTGGGTGTTCAGAGTGTAAGGGTGACGCTACCTACAGCCCCAATGATCTCCTGAAACATTTTCAGGGGGCCCACAAGGGGACCCTGCCGACGTATCCATGTGACTTGTGTGGCTTTGTCACAAATGAGTTCCCTGCACTTCAGCGCCATCGGATCGGGCACAGGAACACTTTAGTCACATGCGAGATCTGTAATGATGATGTACAGTACTCTCTCCTCCTGCTCACTAGACACTATATCATGTCTCACAGCCAAAATGGCCACTTTCACTGCGAAAAATGTGAGTTTTCAACTGTTGACGCAGGGACATTTGTGCAGCACATCCATCATCACAATGAGAGCCGGCTCAAATGTGTGAAATGTCAACATGTGAGCTCTAGCCGAGGTGAGCACCAGAGGCACCTGAAACTCCACTCGGGTACCTTCCCCTTCACGTGTCAGGTCTGTGGATATGGGGCAGCACGGAGAGAATACCTCACAAAGCACATGGTAACTGTCCATGGTGAGGAGGCAGGCAAGAAAAATATATGGAGAGCAACGGAGGACAGCAACAATACCCTGGCAAACTCCTCTTCAGGATTAAAACTCCTGCTGAAGAAAAGCCCTGCTGCAGGTGGTCAATCTAAGGAATCCCAGTGGATGTCCAAACTGAATTCTCTTCCTGGAGTAGGTTTACTTGACCAAAATGGAAGGTTGTTGAACCCAGAGAAAACATTGGAGGAAACCCAACAGTTCCTTGAAAGGGCTGTGGGTGTGAAAAAGGACTGTAAGAAGCGGGTCAAAGGGACTCTTAAGAATGAGCAACAATTTGACTCCCAGGCTGTATCATCTATACCACCACCTAAGTCCCAGGAAAGTGATGATAGTTATGGGGCTGACACCCTAAACCCGAACAACTCCAATGGACTAACAGTTCTCATGGTCAAAAATAAAATCTCTATTCCACCTAACTGTACTACAAAAGTAATGGGGTTCAAAATGGTTGACGGCAAAAAGCATTTAGTTCTCAAAGTTATACCAACAGCAAAGCCTGAGTCCTCTGCAGAAAATAAAATGTTATGTAGAGCGCAAGAGAGAGGCTGCCCAATTATAGACGCTACCTCCGATGGAAATCAATGCTCCGATTCGACTGAAAATTGGGAAAATTCAAGTACCATCTTCCCTTACTTGACAGTTCTAAGCCCCTCAGGGACTGATCGAGATGCTGCAATTTCAGTTCAAGTGAAACCAGAGGAAGAGGACATTAGCATTGAGGAGACGTTGCCCATACTGGAGAAACTAGCACAGAAAATGGCACAGAAAGCAAACCACACAGAGCAGCAGAGGAATGGTGAACAACATAAGTTTAAGGATGAACAGATTCCTTCCTTGGCAGTTTCTCCAATGACCAAAGAGTCAGATCACTCCACGATTCAGAACGGTAAACTGAATAACAATACATCATCAATTGCTAATCAGCCGAATGATTCTGAGTTGGGAGACAAAATTTCTGCTTATTCAAGCCCTAATGTGACTGCTGTGGAGGTCGTCCCAGCCAAAATGCTCACAGATAAGACCATGCCCTCTGAATCAGCTTATGAGACCATGCTTCCCAAACCAGTCTCTGAAGAAACTATCAGCATGCTTAGAGTTGGTGACCTGAATACAGCTACAGCTGATAAGATCAGTGACCCCATCACTGAAAATTCCCCTGTGGCCAATGGAGAGATGTTACCCTCCAATGACAAACCTAAGAAGACTCCCTCAGAACCCATGACTGGTGACATTCTACCTTCTGATGATACTGTTGAAAATAATCATTCAATTATCAAGGAGATGGTTCCTTCTGATTTTACTGCCAATAAGATTAATTCCTGTGTAGCAACTAAGACTAAAACTGAAACTTTATCCCCAGATCTGATGCCCCAACTGGAGTCACACCCAGCTGAATCTGACAACTCCAAAGAGACTGATACTAATGCTGAAAACCTTAATTCTCCCAACAAAGAGGTGTTCAGTTTTCATAATTACTCAAAGGAAACATCAAGCATTTCCTCCAACTCAACACAACCTTGTGAACATCCATCAGAGCTTTCGACAGAGGATGAAAGTGTTTGGATGAAAGAGTCACCTGAATGGAGCTTGACATTGGCTGCATCCCCACAACCTCCAGATGAGGGAAATCGGGAAGTGGAGTCTGCAGAAGAGACTGAGACTGCAATGGAAAGAGTGTCAGACAGTGACATTGAGGTTGATGAGTGCATAGCTACTGTAGATCTGGCCACCCCAGTGGCAGCTGAGAGAGATAATCATGGACACTCTGGGTCTAAACACCAAGTCCAAACTACAGTAAAAATGGAGGAGGAGAGTGTTCCTGTGTCAGAAAGGGCGACAGGGAGCATAAATAGTTTGGCCGTCTTGGGCCGCATACTGGAGGAGCATTCAGATGCTATCATTAGCCACCAGCTTGAGAAAGATAGAATAGGCTGCTCAGCTGCTAGCCATGATTCTGTCAAGCCACCTAAGACTATGCTAAGGATCCTTAAAACTGCAGAGGGAAAGCAACAGATGTTCTTACAGACTGCAGAGAACCGGTTTGCTGTACCTGTGCAGCTCCAAGGCAACACAGGGTTCAAGCTGATAACCAAATCCTCTGCTCCTCAGATCAATGTGTCCTATGTTAAGCCAGGAATTGAAATACAGAATCACACCACAGGGTTGGCACTCACCCTCAATGGTGGAAGGTTCAGCATTCCAGGACATACTGTAGGTGCTAGTGAAAAAAGTGCAATGCCGTTATCTGCTATTCAGCCTGGAGCCAGTACTAGTGCAAGCCACTACCTAGTCAACAGCACAGCTTTTAAAGGAAATATGCTGTTGTCAGACACAGCACATAGTTCTCCTGGAGAAAATACCATAAAGTCACTGCAGACTTGTTACTTAGTCCAGAGGCCAGTCCCTGTAACCCAACCCCCCAACAATGCAGGTAGCAAATTAGCAAGCTCAATGTCTCAATCTCCACTTATGTCCCGTCCAGTTCTGGCAATGTCTGCGAACTCGGTGAACAAATTAACTCCATTGCACACTGGGCGACAAGCTTTCTTGGTTAGATATATTTCTCCAGCTACGTCAGGGATGCTTCTCAATAGTCCTGATGCGAAGTCTGTGAACCAGAAAGGTCAACCTAATGAAAATCGAGGAAATAAAGTTGTTTATAAGATAGTCAGAACTGCCAATTGTAGCACGTTTCTTGCTGGTGCTGCACACTCTTCTGCCAACAAGCCCATTTATCTGGCCACAAATTCCACACCAATGCCCTGTTTTCTGATGTCATCAAATAATGTCTCTACTGGAGGGCAAAAACTAGTACCCATACAAAATGCCTCCCACAAACCTGTCACAGCCTCCAAGCTCTCAAATCTTCTGTCCCCCCAATCCAACATGCAAGGTAGGGTCAGGCAGCAAGTGGGCGTAGATGGTCTGAATAAATCGCCCCTTACCCCAAGGCCAAGTCGCCAGCTAAGTCAAAGGAAGAGGCACAGGAAAGCATTGTTTGATGAACTCCCAGAGCACTTGCCTAAAGTGAAGAGGCTCTCGAGCAAGGCAGTAACTGAGAAAGGAGCTCCCTCGCTCTGGGTGCCTGTACCCAAAGATGCAGAGAGGACTCTGAGACTGTACCCATTCAGTTCACTACAGGAGATAAAATGCCCTCGACGAAATCAGCCGGTAGTGGTCCTCAACCATCCCGATGCCGACATTCCTGAAGTGGCCAGTATCATGAGGTCTGCTAACAAGTACAAAGGTGCTGTTTCCAAGGTGGCACTGTCCCAAAAAACAGTTCAAGCTCTCTCTGAAATCGGCCCGACTGGACTTCTGGGGAAAAGCTCCAAGGTGAAATGTCCCTCATCACAAAGCAGTGGGTCGAGACTTTGGCGTTCAGAAAGCAGAGTCCGAGAGCGATTTCTGTTAAAACTGAAGTTTAAAAAGACTAGCAGGAAAAAGTACGAGGTGGTGAAGTCCTTATCTAGATGTGCAGAGAGGTCATCAATGTTCGCCTGTTGGTTTTGTGGTCGACTCTTCAACAACCAAGAGGAGTGGATAGGCCACGGCCAACGGCATCTCATGGAGGCAACCAGAGACTGGAATAAGCCGTTTTAAAGCCTATGGAGAGGTTAAAGTTGTATATTTTTCAAATGACTCATCAGTATACTTTATTCTTACAGCAGTTTCTATTCCCACAAATGCCCTAATAGCTATGTTTGAATCACCGATTTTGAGGCTGTTGATGTGTGGTACAACCTGAAGCCTTTTGGTATGTATAGATATTCTAATACGATTATGTAAGTATGACTTAAACTCGTTTGTACAGATGGAATTGAACTGTGAAAACTTGGCACACTGTAATGGAGTATATTTGACGGAGCACTGTTGCTAGATTCTTTTGTATTCAGAAATGTACCAAATTCCTCAGGTGATTTCATATTCTCTGATTCAACTAATCTGCTTTGTAACATACAGTTGAAGTTGAAGTTTAAATACACTTAGGTTGGAGTCATTAAAACTTGTTTTTCAACCACTCCACACATTTCCTGTAAACAAACTATAGTTTTGGCAAGTCGGTTAGGACATCTACTTTGTGCATGACAAGTAATTTTTCCAACAATTGTTTACAGACAGATTATTTCACTTATAATTCGCTGTATCACAATTCCAGTGGGTCAGGAGTTTACATGCACTAAGTTGACTGTGCCTTTAAACAGCTTGGAAAATGCCATAAAATTATGTCATGACTTTAGAAGCTTCTGATAGGCTAATTGACATCATTTGAGTCAATTGGCAGTGTACCTGTGGATGTATTTCAAGGCCTACCTTCAAACTCAGTGCCTCTTTGCTTGACATCATGGGAAAATCAAAAGAAATCAGCCAAGGCCTAAAAAAAAAAAAATGTGTAGACCTCCACAAGTCTGGTTCATCCTTGGGAGCAATTTCCAAATGCCTGAAGGTACCACGTTCATCTGTATAAACAATAGTATGCAAGTATAAACACCATGGGACCACGCAGCCGTCTTACCGCTCAGGATGGAGACGCGTTCTGTCTCCTAGAGAAGAACGTACTTTAGTGCGAAAAGTGCAAATCAATCCCAGAACAGCAATGGACCTTGTGAAGATGCTGGAGAAAACGGGTACAAAAGTATCTATATCCACAGTAAAACAAGTCCTATATCCACATAACCTGAAAGGCCACTCGGCAAGGAAGAAGCCACTGCTCCGCCATAAAAAAGCCAGACTACGGTTTGCAACTGCACATGGGGACAAAGATCGTACTTTTTGGAGAAATGTCCTCTGGTCTCATTAAACAAAAATAGAACTGTTTGGCCACAATTACCATCATTATGTTTGGAGGAATAAGGGGGACGCTTGCAAGTCGAAGAACACCATCCCTACCGTGAAGCACGGGGGTGGTAGCATCATGTTGTGTGGGTGCTTTGCTGCAGGAGGGACTGATGCACTTCACAAAATGGATGGCATCATGAGGAAGAAAAATGTATGTGGATATATTGAAGCAACATCTCAAGACATCTGTCAGGAAGTTAAAGCTTGGTCACAAATGGGTTTTCCAAATGGACAATGACCCCAAGCATACTTCCAAAGTTGTGGCAAAATGGCTTAAGGACAACAAAGTCAAGGTATTGGAGTGGCCATCACAAAGCCCTGACCTCAATCCTATAGAAAATTTGTGGGCAGAACTGAAAAAGCATGTGCGAGCAAGGAGGCCTACAAACCTGACTCAGTTACACCAGCTCTGTCAGGAGGAATGGGCCAAAATTCACCCAACTTTTTGTGGGAAGCTTGTGGAAGGCTACCTGAAACGTTTGACCAAAGTTCAACAATTTAAAGGCAATGCTACCAAATACTAATTGAGTGTATGTAAACTGCTGACTCACTGGGAATGTGATGAAAGAAATAAAAGCTGAAATAAATAATTCTCTACTATTATTCTGACATTTCACATTCTTAAAATAAAGTGGTGATCTTAACTGACCTTAACAGGGAATTTTTACTTGGATTAAATGTCAGGAATTGTGAAAAACGGAGTTTAAATGTATTTGGCTAAGGTGTATGTAAACTTCTGACTTCAACTGTAAGTAATTATTTTACATTTATTATCTTTTCATAGGTTTGAGAGAACATTGTGGTCATTTGTGTTTTGATGCTCTTCATTTTCTTATTCATGTTCTATTCACGTTCTTTTTTATGTTCAGAAATAGTTGTGAAGAAATAGATTTACAGGTATACAAATGGGTCGTCCTTGTGGAAATGTTTTTTTTTTAGCCGTTACAAACAGTACTTCCTATATACATCCCGGTTTGTTTCACTATTTTACCTGTTTTTATTTCTGCGGTGACCGATGTTTTAGCTTTTACGATAACACAACCCCATTTGTCTAATATCTTAATTGTCAGTGCTTGACTTTAGCATTAGTCATAACATAGTTATGTTGATTTTAGCTCTCGTAACTGTTTGTCATTTGTTTCCACATCTGTGTTCAGTATGCAAAAATAACTCAACTGATTAATTATTGCATGAGTGATACTTTACAATAATTTTTGCACATTTAGTACTGTTTAGCGGGCAGGAAAATGTTCCCCATGATCAAAGCCGTACTAGTTGTTGAAAATTAATAGGCCTACAAAATAATATCATATGGCTTCATGAAAGACTGGTAAAACAGCATGCACAAAATAAGACTAAACCACAGTTTAAGCAGCAACCACACCAGCAGATTAGCTACTTTCCTTGTACATTTCATTGAAGTTTGTGTTTCTGATCTTATGCTAATTGAACACCTCTAATTTCCAATGTCCCAATACATTTGTTTTGTAGTAGTAGAGTGAGTTCTGTTAACACTTTCTTTGAACCATGTATAATCTGTTTTATTTGACAAATTACGCTTGTTACAGACTAGCCCCCTCCCCCTTGACACAACAATACCTCTAAACTCGATGACCAAATAATTGTTATTCTCTTAAGTTTTATGGAATTCTCCTTTCTTAGGAAAAAAAACATTGTTTTTTTCAGTTTTAATATCCCTGTTAGACAGGTTGCCGGGATCTTTTTACCTGAGAATAAAGTGCCTAAACTGTTGTGCACCAGGTTGACACTATTGTACTGTATTCACCTCCTTGTGGTTCTCTCTTCTCAAATAAATGTAAGTACTTTGGAAAATAACCAATGCCTTGTGTTTTGCTAATATTTAGTTGTGTCTTTGGGCACAGGAACACAGAATAATAGATTAATCTATTTGATTAATAAAAATATTCAGAAATGTAAGATTTGACAAATTTAAACGACATTTTACAAATAGCTGTGAGTCATTGGTAGGTGTGTAATTTTATTTAGACTTTTTGCTAGTGTGGATGGACTTCATAGTTTTAGAACACCTAAATAAATCCCCAGGACACTCATCGTAACTTCCTGTTGTATGCGGAAAAGCTCGGTTTTGTTTGTTGTTTAACCTCTTACATCTAGACGTTCCGCTAGCGGAACACCTGCTCCAATATCCAATGATAGGCGTGGCGCGAATTACAAATTCCTCAAAAATACAAAAACTTCAATTTTTCAAACATATGACTATTTCACAGCATTTTAAAGACAAGACTCTCCTTTATCTAACCACACTGTCCGATTTCAAAAAGGCTTTACAACGAAAGCAAAACATTAGATTATGTCAGCAGAGTACCAAGCCAGAAATAATCAGACACCCATTTTTCAAGCTAGCATATAATGTCACAAAAAACCAGAAGACAGCTAAATGCAGCACTAACCTTTGATGATCTTCATCAGATGACAACCCTAGGACATTATGTTATACAATACATGCATGTTTTGTTAAATCAAGTTCATATTTATATCAAAAACCAGCTTTTCACATTAGCATGTGACGTTCAGAACTAGCATACCCCCCGCAAACTTCCGGCGAATTCACTAAGAATTTACTCAATTACTCACGATAAACGTTCACAAAAAGCATAACAATTATTTTAAGAATTATAGATACAGAACTCCTCTATGCACTCGATATGTCCGATTTTAAAATAGCTTTTTGGTGAAAGCACATTTTGCAATATTCTAAGTATATAGCCCAGGCATCACGGGCTAGCTATTTAGACACCCGGCAAGTTTAGCACTCACCAATATCAGGTTTACTATTCTAAAAGTTTGATTACCTTTTGTTGTCTTCGTCAGAATGCACTCCCAGGACTGCTACTTCAATAACAAATGTTGGTTTGGTCCAAAATAATCCATCGTTATATCCGAATAGCGGCGTTTTGTTCGTGCGTCCCAGACACTATCTGAAATGGTAAATCAGGGTCGTGCGCATGGCGCAAATCTAAATATTCCATTACCGTACTTCGAAGCATGTCAACCGCTGTTTAAAATCCATTTTTATGCCATTTTTCTCGTAAAAAAGCGATAATATTCCGACCGGGAATCTCCTTTTAGCTAAACAGAGGAAAGTAAACAAAGCTTTCGGTCGACGCGGGCACGAGCCTGAGTCTCACAGTACTGTAACCAGCCACTACCCAAACGCGCTACTTTTTTTCAGCCAGAGCCTGCAAAGCCACGATTCAGCTTTTTACCGCCTTCTGAGACCCTATGACAGCCGTAGGAAGTGTCACGGGACAGCTAAGATCCTCACTCTTCAATAAACAGAGACAAGAAGAACGACACCTTGTCAGACAGGCCACTTCCTGCCTGAAACCTTGTCAGGTTTTTGCCTGCCAAATGAGTTCTGTTATACTCACAGACACCATTCAAACAGTTTTAGAAACTTTAGGGTGTTTTCTATCCATATGTAATAAGTATATGCATATTCTAGTTACTGGGTAGGAGTGGTAACCAGATTAAATCGGGTACGTTTTTTATCCAGCCGTGAAAATACTGCCCCCTAGCCATAACAGGTTAATATAATATTGGACATTTCTTGGTACCTACCTAGCTTATGTTGGATACCGCGATGCAGTTGACATCAGTTGCTGGGACTGCTTGTATCTTTCCAGTGATCATGCCGACCAAGGATGGGTCTGAGGAGCTATTTGGCCTTGCAGCTAGCTTAGCTGCTAGCTAGCTGGACATCAAGCTAGCGAGGTGTTCTTGAACGCAGCCTGCGATGTGGTTAGCCATTGTGGCTGGGACCGTGGATTGTCCCGGGTTTGTGGCTGTCTAGATCCCTGCTGTTTGTTGTTTTCAATTTTCCCCGTGACCTGCCCTGTCTGGAACTGTGAGGAGTAACAGCCTAACATGCGTTGCTAGCTACCATGACAAAGACCGAAGCCAGCGGGAGTACCATTGAGGACAGTGCCAGTGGTGTCAATCACACGTGAAGGATCTTTTAAACAAACAAAAAGAGACCTACAAGCAGTTGTTACAACAACAACAAGAAAATAGTTTCAAGTATTTTGTCCAAATACTGGTGAATTCTACTAATAAAAGAATGGACGACCTGACCAGAGAGGTCCGGGACCTGAAGAACAGTTTGCAGTTCTCCCAGGGTCAGCTCGATGAGTTGATACAGGAAAATGGCAAGATGATCTCAATCTGAAAGTCATTGAGAGGACATCAGTTCTGTGTGTGAGTCCATGATAACAATGACCGATTAATCAGGGACAGTCAAGGCGGAATAACATGGTTGTGGACGGAATTGCAGAATCTCCATGAGACCTGGACGGAGTCTGAGGACAAAGTGAGGGAAATGATCTTTAAGAAATTGAAGATGGGCCACAGGAAGATTGAGGTAGAGAGCACCCACAGGACTAGAAAACCCAGGTGATAGGCCCAGGCCGATAGTGGTCAAGTTCCTGAGGTTCAAGGACAAGGTAGCTGTTCTGAAAAGAGCCAAGAACTTGAGAGGAACGTACTATATCTTCCTCAACGAGGACTAATCCTGAAGCTGTGCCCCAGAAGGGGAAATAACTTATCCTAGCCATGAATGCTGCCAGAGTGCGTGGGGACATTGCTTACATCCGCTATGACAGACTCATTGTCCATCCCAGAAGCCTGGAAGGGATGAGAGAGTCAAGCCTATGGGTTCGTAGCTTCAACTGCACAACACACACCAATTGATTAATGGACTGCTGATTTGTATATTTTTTTATCTTGCTTTGTTTTCTCTTATCCATATCATATCATTATGTCTATCTCTGATAAGCTACCCAGGAAAGGGCTGAAAATAGCCCATATTGATATGTAGCCTTGGAAATAACTTGTTAACATCAGAGCATTCATATATTATCAATTTCTGAGACTCATTTAGATCATTCATTTGATGATACAGCAGTAGCAATACAAGGATATAACATTTATAGAAGAGACAGAGATGCTTACAAGGGAGGTGTTGCTGTATATATTCAGAGCCATATCCCTGTAATGCTTAGAGAAGATCTTATGTCAAGTGTTATTGAAATGTTGTGGTTGCAGGTTCACTTGGCACATCTAAAGCCTTTTCTTTTGGTGTGTTGCTATAGGCCACCAAGTGCTAACAGTCAGTTTCTAAATAATGTGTGAAATGCTTGATACTGTATGTCATGTAAACAGAGAGGTCTACTTTCTTGGGGCCCTGAATATTGACTGGTTTTCATCAAGCTGTCCGCTCAAGAGGAAGCGTCTTACTATAACCAGTGTCTGTAATTTAGTTCAGGTTATTAATCAACCTACCAGGGTGTTTCCAAACACTACAGGAACAAGATCATCCACATGTATCGATCACATTTTTACTAATACTGTAGAACTTTATTCTAAAGCTATATCCGTACCCATTGCTTCTTCCAATTATTGATAAACATGCAGCATGACAAACTGACTGTTAGAAATGTTAAGGCTCCATGGATTTATGAGGAATTGAACAACTGTGTAGTTGAAAAAGATGGGGCAAAAGGAGTGGCTAATAAGTCTGGCTGCACATCTGACTTCAAATTGAGAAATGATATGACCAAACTCAACAAAAAGAAGAAACTGTATTATGAAGACAAGATCAATGAAATAAAGAATGATGGAACAAAAACGTATAAAGGGAAAGTCAGCCACATAGCGGACATCGATATCTAGCTCCCAGATGTGCTACAATGCCTTCAGAAAGTATTCATTTATTCCACTTTTTGTTGTGTTACAGCCTGAGTTCAAAATGTATTAAATATAAAAAAATGCACATACCTACACATAATACCACATAATGACAAAGTGAAGACAAAAAGTTATTTTTGCAAAGTTATTGAAAATACAGAAATATCTCACTTACATAAATACTCACACCCCTGAGTCAATACATGTTAGAATCACTTTTGCCAGCGATTACAGTTACAAGTCTTTATGGGTAAGTCTCAAAGAGCTTTGCACTTAGATTGTACAATATTTCCACATTATTCTTAAAAAAATTATTCAAGCTCTGTCAAGTTTGTTATTGATCATTGCTAGACAGCAATTTTCAAGTCTTGCCATATATTTATAAGCCGATTTAAGTCAAAACTGTAACTAGGCCACTCAGGAACATTCAATGTCGTCTTGGAAAGCAACTCCAGTATAGATTTGTGTTTTAGGCTATTGTCCTGCTGAAAAGTGAATTTGTCTCGCAGTGTCTTTTGGATTGCAGACTGAACCATTTTTTCCTCTAGGATTTTGCCTGTGCTTAGCTCTATTCCATTACATTTTATCCTAAAAAAAAAAACTCCTTAGTCCTTGCTGATGACAAGCATACCCATAACATGATGTAGCCACCACCATGCTTGAAAATATGAAGTTGGTATTCAGTGATGTTGTGTTGCATTTGCCCCAAACATAACGGTTTGTATTTAAGACATAATGTTAATTTCTTTGCCACATTTTTAGGAGTTTTACTTTAGTGCCTTATTGCAAACAGGATGCATGTTTTGGAATATACAGGCTTCTTCTTTTCACTCCGTCAGTTAGGTTAGTATTGTGGACTAACCACAATGTTGTTGATCCATCCTCAGTTTTCTCCTATCACAGCCATTAAAGATGCACTTTCCAGAAATTACTCCACCATTTCCTGGTTTTCTAAAATTCTAATAGTTTTTGCTTAATTGAAGTTCATGACAAAACAAGCAAGTATCATTTTACCATCTAAACCGATGTGAAATATATTTCCCGTAACAAAAAATATAGTGTTTGAAGCTGGTGTAAAAAAAAAAAAACGTACGTAAAAGAAGCAAAAATGAAACTTAAGAACGGATGTATCTAAAATCAAATTAAATGTTTTGGTCACATACAGTTGAAGTCGGAAGTTTACATACACTTTTTAGCCAAATACATTGAAACTCAGTTTTTCACAATTCTTGACATTTAATCCTAGTAAAAATTCACTGAGGCACTGAGTTTGAAGGTAGGCCTTGAAATACAGCCACAGTTTGACCTCCAATAGGCTAATTGACATCATTTGAGTCAATCAGAAGCTTCTAAAGTCATGACATCATTTTCTGGAATTTTCCAAGCTGTTTAAAGGCAGTCAACTTAGTGTATGTAAACTTCTGACCCACTGGAATTGTGATACAGGGAATTATAAGTGAAATAATCTGTCTGTCAACAATTGTTGGAAAAATTACTTGTGTCATGCACAAAGTAGATGTCCTAACTGACATGCCAAAACTATAGTTTGTTACAAAAATGTGTGGAGTGGTTGAAAAACAAGTTTTAATGGCTCCAACCTAAGTGTAATTGTTCAGACTGCTGAACAATTAATTTAATCGCCACCTTACTATTTACATTGACCCCCCTCCCTTTTTTTACACTGCTGCTACTCGCTGTTTATTATCTATGCATAGTCACTTCATCCCTACCGACATGTACAAATTTCCTCAACTAACCTGCACCCCCGCACACTGACTCAGTACCGGTATCCCCTGTATATAGCCTCGTTATTCTTATTGTGTTACTTTTATTATTTTTTACCTTAGTCAATTTGGTAAATATTGAACTCTTCTTGAACTGCACTGTTGGTTAAGGGCTTGTAAGTAAGCATTTTAAGGTAAGGTCTAGACTTGTATTCGGCGCATTTGACAAATAAAGTTTGATTTGATGTTCCTTCCAAACAACTCAACTTTAGTTTCATCTGTCCACCAAATATTTAGCCAGTAGCACTGTAGAACATCCAACTGCACTTTTGCGAACTTCAGAGGTGCTGCAATGTTTTTTTGGACAGCAGTGGCTCTTCCGGGTTGTTCCTCCCATGGACACCATTTTGGTTTAGTGTTTTTCGTATCGTGGACTCATCAACAGAGATGTTAGCATGTTCCAGAGATTTCTGTAAGTCTTTAGCTGACACTCTAGGATTCTTCTTAACCTCATTGAGCATTCTGCACTGTGCTTTTGCAGTCATCTTTGCAGGACGGCCACTCCTAGGGAGAGTAGCAACAGTGCTGAACTTTCTCCATTTGTGGACAATTTGTCTTACCGTGGACTGATGAACATCAAGGCTTTTAGAGATACTTTTGTAACCCTTTCCAGCATTATGCAAGTCAACAATTCTTAATCTTAGGTCTTCTGAGAGCTCTTTTGTTTGAGGCATGGTTTACATCAGACAATGCTTTTTGTGAATAGCAAACTCCAATTGTGAGTGTTTTTTTATAGGGCAGGGCAGCTCTTAACAAATTCTCCAATCTCGTCTCATTGATTGGACTCCAGGTTAGCTGACTCGTGACTCCAATTAGCTTTTGGAGAAGTCATTAGCCTAGGGGTTCACATACTTTTTCCAACCTACACTGTGAATGTTTAAATTGTTATTCAATATAGACAAGAAAAATAACAATATTTGTGTTATTAGTTTAAGCACACTGTTTGTCTATGGTTGTTAATTAGATGAAGATCAAATTTTATGACCAATTTATGCAGAAATCCGGTAATTCCAATGGATTCACATACTTTTTCTTGTAGGTAGGAGTGAAGTGACTATGCATAGATAATAAACAGTGAGTAGCATCAGTGTACAAAACAAATGGGGGGGTGTCAATGTAAATAGTCTGGTAGCCATTAGATTAATTGTTCAGCAGTCTTAAACTGTTAATGAGCCTTTTGGTCCTAGACTTGGCGCTCCGGTACCGGTTGCCATGTGGTAGCAGAGAAAACAGTCTATGACAAGGGTGACTGGAGTCTCAGAAAATTTTGGGGGTTTTCCTCTGACACCGCCTATTATATAAGTCCTGGATGGCAGGAAGCTTGGCCCCAGTGATGTACTGGGCCATACGCACTACCCTCTGTAGCGCCTTATAGGCTGTCTCATCGTTATCGGTGATCAGGCCTACCACTGTTGTGTCGTCAGCAAAGTTAATGATGGTGTTGGAGTTGCGTTTGGCCACGAGGTCGTGGGTGAACAGGGAGAACAGGAGGGGACTAAGTACACACCCCTGAGGGGCCCCAGTGTTGAGGATCAGCGTGGCAGACGTGTTGTTGGCTACCCTTACCACCTGGGGGCGGCCCGTCAGGAAGTCCAGGATCCAGTTGCAGAGGGAGGACTTTAGTCCCAGGGTCCTTAGCTTAGTGATGAGCTTTGTGGGCACTATGGTGTTGAACGCTGAGCTGTAGTCAATGAACACCATTCTCACATGGGTGTTCCTTTTGTCCATTTGGGAAAGCGCAGTGTAGAGAGCGATTGAGATTGTGTCAACCTGGGTGTCTGTTGGGTCAGTATTTTTGTACTCATAAATTCCTATTTCATGAATCTTAGCTTAACAAGTTCGTATAATTCAACATATTAGAATACATTCACTCCATTACAATGAACTGCCATGTCTTTAACATGAAACGATAACGCAGTGCACCATAATTTGCTAATTTCCTCATTTAGTTGAATGCTTCTTTAATAGATGTCGGAGATGCATGTCGCCAAACGCTGAATAAATATGTTTTACATATGACTATCAACGTGTAACCGTTTTAATCATTGCGGACTGTCGTCTACATTTGACAGCTCATGAAATCCCATGCTTAAACAGGGCGGGGCTATTTAAGATTTTCCTGGGACAAACGCATGTACAGTATTTGTACAGTATGTATGGCTGATCATGTAGGAAGCACAATGGAATGAGAGCCTTGGGGCTGCTGACGAGGTGTCAGCCGGTGTAGAAAGGGAGAAAGTGAATAAACCTCGAGGTAAATAAACCTCAACATGTGGCTAAAGTGATTTAAATTCGGGAATGCTTGACTGTTTTTAATATTAAGAAAATATGGCGCTGTGGAGCAAAGTAATCCTAACATTTCCACACACTAATTGTAGGCTAATCAATACCCAAACGGAGATTCAGTGAAAAATAATAATCTCATTCCTTTATCAAGACCCATGCTTGTCTCAGAGCAGCACAAAATGTTGCTGAAATAGTTGACCACACGTTGGTAGGCTGTTGCTTCAAATCCTATTATAACAATTGGATGACTTTGGGAGTTTCAGTAAGCAACAATTTGTTGCCTTAATTAGCCTACTTTATTCATATTTTTCTGTTATTCATTGATATTTATTCCCATAGTAATTCATTATGGATCCATCCAGATGAGGTTAGAAAACATTTATACCTGTATTTTCTGTCTGTCTGTGACAATTCGTCTTGTTTGCCAAGTCAACCAGCGTTTTTCTCTCAGGTCCTGTTTTTCCCAGCCTTCTTTTTCTCATCCTCCTGGTTTTGACCGTTGCCTGTCCTGACTCTGAGCCCGCCTGCCTGACCACTCTGCCTGCCCCTGACCTCGAGCCTGCCTGCCGCCCTCTACCATTTTGGACTCTGCCCTGGCTATGAACGCTTGCCTGTCCCCAACCTGCCTTTTGTCTATCCCTTGGATTATAATAAATACCAGAGCTTGAACCATCTGCCTCCTTTGTCTGCATCTGGGTCTCGCCTTGTGTCGTGATAGTATGAACTGGCCATGATTGACCCAGGAGACTTGGACCAGCTCCGAAACACTGTCTTCCTGCAAGGAGCTACCATTAAGAGACATGAAAGCTACTTCAGAACTCATGGAGGGGTTCCAATCTCTGGCGGAACGCCACGACCTGGTTTACGGCGTTGACGGAGCAATTCCGTGAATTAGCTTGCAAGCATTACACCACATCTGAGACTTCTCAGCCACTCAGTAACTTCCCTTCTAGTGGTGGGTTTGTTCAGCCTACCCCGGCTCCCCAAGATCCTACTCCGGAGCGATATGCTGGCGATCTTGGAACCTGCCGGGCGTTTCTTTCCCAGTGCTCCCTCATTTTTGAGCTCCAGATATCTTCGTTCCCTTCGGATCGATCGAAGATGGCGTATCTAATTACATTAATGTCCAGGAGGGCACTCTCCTGGGCGACGGCCGTTTGGGAAAAGCAATCCGCCATTTGCCATAACCTGGAAGATTTCATGGCGAGGGGAGGAAGGTATTCGATTCTCCGGTTCCCGGGAGAGAGGCGGCCCGAAAACTACTGAAGGGACATCAGAACTCCCGTAGTGTGGCAGACTGCGCGGTAGTTTCGCACATTGGCTGCCGAGAGTGCCTGGAATCCGGAGGCTCTATTCGAAACCTTCCGTCACGGGCTGTCAGAGGAAATTAAAGACGAGCTTGCAACGCGGGAGTTACCGTTGGACCTCGATTCCCTCATTGCCCTCACGATTAGGGTTGATGGGCGTCTATGAGAACGCCAGAGTGAGAGGAGGTCGGATCTCGGGAACATTCACTCATCCGCTGCTGCCTGCTCACCTCCGAAGGACTCCGGAAGTCCCCAAAGTGTGCACTTCCGAGGACAGCCGAAGCCACCCGAGTTCCCTCGAATCATCGGCGACGATTGAGTCGGTTACCCCTGAGCTTATGCAACTGGGCAGAGCTGGACTATCGCCTAGGGAACGTTCCCATAGGCTGAGCACCAACTGTTGTCTGTACTGTGGGGCTGCGGGACATTAAATAGCCACCTGCCCGGTTAAGAGGCCTATTTCTTTAGTAGGTACAAATACTCTGGTGAGCCAGACTGAGAATCCTCTAATTCCCATCACCTGCACTCCCTTTTCTGTGATACTGCTGTGGGGAGACCAATGTCTCCACAAGACAAGTCTCTACAGGTGCTCATTGACTCTGGGGCGGATGAGAGTTTTATAGATGCTACTCTAGTGTCTGAATTTAGGTATCCCCACTCAACTCATCTCTGTTCCAATGGACACTAGAGCACTGGACGGCCGCTCCATTGGAAGAGTTACCTACAGCACTGTGCCTGTTAATCTACGGGTTTTCATTGATTCCCCCATGTTCCTGTTGTTTTGGGATTTTCTTGGCTCACAACCCCGATATTATTGACTGGACCACGAGTTCAACCCTGGGTTGGAGTCCATTCTGCCATTCCCATTGCCTCAAAGCGTCGCAGCCTTCCCCAAGATCACCTCCTCAGGGCTTAAGTCAAGCCTCGGATTTCTCTGCCATTCCTGCAGAATACCATGACCTCCTGGAGGTCTTCAAGGCATGTGCTACTTCTCTTCCCCCGCATCGTCCCTACGATTGTGCCATTGACCTTCTCCCAGGCAACACATCGCCTCGCAGTCTGCTATATTCCTTGTCCGGCCCAGAGACCAAGGCCATGGAAGAGTACGTTGAGGACTCTCTGGCTGCTGGAGGCATCCGTCCTTCTGCATCCCCTGCCGGAGCAGGGTTTTTCTTTGTAGAAAAGGACAAGATCCTGCGTCCGTGCATTGACTACCGTGGGCCTTAATGACATAACGATCAAGAATCGTTACCCCCTACCTCTCATTGGCTTTCAAACCTCTCCAGGGGGCTACCATCTTCTCCATGCTGGACCTTCGGAATGCCTACCACCTTGTTCGGATACGCAAAGGGGATGAGTGGAAGACAGCCTTCAACACTGCCAGTGGACATTATGAGTACCTAGTCATGCCGTTTGGACTCACCAATGCCCCCGCGGTCTTCCAGGCCCTGGTAAACGATGTGCTCCGGGACATGTTAAATCGTTTCGTGTTCGTCTACCTCATCGACATCCTGGTTTTTACCGGTCTGCCCAAGAACATGTTCTGCATGTCAGACATGTGCTTCAGCGCCTCCTGGAGAACCAATTGTTTGTGAAAGCCAAGAAGTGTGAGTTCCACCGCTCTACCATCGCCTTTCTGGGATATGTCATTGCTGAGGGAAATGTCCAAATGGATCCTGGAAAGGTGAAAGCAGTGGTGGATTGGCCTCAACCTATGTCCAGGGTGCAGTTGCAACATTTCCTGGGTTTTGCTAACTTCTACCGCCGTTTCATTTGGGGTTACAGCACCCTGGCGGCCCCCCTCTCTGCACTCACCTCTCCCCAAAGTACCGTTTACATGGTCTCCAGCTGTCAACAAAGCCTTTGTGGAACTGAAGCATCGGTTCACAAAAGCACCCATCCTCATCCATCCGGACCCATCAATTTGTGGTTGAGGTTGATGCTTCTGATGCTGGAGTGGGGGCCATCCTGTCCCAGCAATCTGCCCAGGACCAAAAGCTTTATCCCTGTGCCTTCCTGTACCATCGACTTAACTCTGCAGAAAAAAACTACGACGTGGGTAACCAAGAACTCCTGGCGGTCAAGATGACACTGGAGGAGTGGAGACACATTGACTGGAAGGAGCAGAAAATCAGTTTCTGGTTTGGACCGACCACAAGAATTTGGAATATCTCCACACAGCACCTTTACCTGTTTAGGATAGGGGGCAATATTTTCACGGCCGGATAAAAAACGTACCCGATTTAATCTGGTTATTACTCCTGCCCAGAAACTAGAATATGCATATAATTATTATAACCCTAAAGTTTCTAAAACTGTTTGAATGGTGTCTGAGTATAACAGAACTCATATGGCAGGCCAAAACCTGAGAAGATTCTATACAGGAAGTGCCCTGTCTGACCATTCCTTGGCCTTCTATAGCCTCTTTATCGAAAACAGAGGATCTCTGCTGTAACGTGACATTTTCTAAGGCTCCCATAGGCTCTCAGAAGGCACCAGAATGGGGAATGATGACTCTGCAGTCCCTGGGCGAAAAACAGTAGGGCATTTGGAAAGTGGTCGATCTGAGAACAATGACACGGGTGCGCACGTGCATGTGAAGAGTCCATTTTCCATTTTCAGTGTTTGAACGAAAACAAGGTCTCCCGGTCGGAATATTATCGCTATTTTACGAGAAAAATCGCATAAAATTTGATTTTAAACAGCGTTTGACATGCTTCGAAGTACGTTAATGGAATATTTTGAATTTTTTTGTCACGATATGCGCCGGCCCGTCACCCTTCGGATAGTGTCTTGAACGCAAGAACAAAACGCAGCTATTTGGATATAACTATAGATTATTTGGAACCAAAACAACATTGGATGTTGAAGTAGAAGTCCTGGGAGTGCATTCTGATGAAGAACAGCAAAGGTAATCCAATTTTTCTTATAGTAAATCTGAGTTTGGTGAGTGCCAAACTTGGTGGGTGTCAAAATAGCTAGCCATGATGGCCGGGCTATCTACTCATAATATAGCAAAATGTGCTTTCACCGAAAAGCTATTTTAAAATCGGACACCGCGATTGCATAAAGGAGTTCTTTATCTATAATTCTTAAAATAATTTGTTTTTTGTGAACGTTAATCGTGAGTAATTTAGTAAATTCACCGGAAGTTTTCGGTGGGTATGCTAGTTCTGAACGTCACATGCTAATGTAAAAAGCTGGTTTTTGATATAAATATGAACTTGATTGAACAAAACATGCATGTATTGTGTAACATAATGTCCTAGGAGTGTCATCTGATGAAGATCATCAAAGGTTAGTGCTGCATTTAGCTGTGGTTTTGGTTTTTGTGACATTATATGCTAGCTTGAAAAATGGGTGTCTGATTATTTCTGGCTGGGTACTCTCCTGACATAATCTAATGTTTTGATTTCGCTGTAAAGCCTTTTGGAAATCGGACAGTGTGGTTAGATTAACGAGAGTCTTATCTTTCAAATGGTGTAAAATAGTCCTATGTTTGAGAACTTTGAATTATGACATTTTGTGGTTTTAAATTTGGTGCTCTGATGTGTCACTGGCTGTTGAATAGTGCGGGACGATTTCGTCCCACCTACCCTAGAGAGGTTAACTCCAGGCAGGCCCGGTGGCTCTGTTATTCACCAGGTTCAACTTCACCATTTCCTATCACCCAGGGTCCAAGAATGTGAAACCTGACTCCCTCGCTCGCCTATACAGTCCCGCTGCCACATCCTCTGACTCCGAGACCATCCGCCCTACCCCATGCCTTGCGGCTTCTGTTGGCTGGTGTATTGAGACCCTGGTCCGCAAGGCACAACGTCCCAGCCTGCCCCTGGAGGGGCCCCGGCTAACCAGTTGTTCATCCCTAATTCAGTCCGGTTCCCTTGTCCTGGAATGGGTTCATTCCTCCAGGCTTACCTGTCATCCGGGTTCCCGTCGAACCCTGGCCTTCCTCCAACAACGTTTCTGGTGGCCCACAATGGTTCCTGACAACTCTGCCTTTGTCGCCGCATGCACCATTTGTGCTTAGAATAAGACTTCGCGGCAAGCCCCGTCCGGCCTCTTTCAGCCACTACCTGTCCCTCATCGTCCCTGGTTCCATATCTCTCTGGACTTTGTCACTGGGCTCCCTCCGTCTGATGGCAACACTGTCATTCTGACAGTAGTGGATCGGTTTTCCAAGGCCACCCATTTCATCCCTCTCCCCAAACTACCCTCCGCCAAAGAGACGCCCAGCTCATGGTGCAGCACGTCTTCACGATCCACGGACTCCCTGGTGGACATGGTCTCCGACCGGGGTCCTCAGTTCTGGAAGTCCTTCTGCACACTTATTGGGTCGTGGGTCAGCCTGTCCTCCAGATTCCATCCCCAATCCAACAACCAGTCAGTTACTACACCAAAGCGTACATATCCTGTAACTCCCAGAAAATGGATACCAAAACCTTTGGTTAAATCACATTATTTGGTGTAACACTGTAGCTACAGTTCTCTGCACTTTACTACACCTGAGGCACACTCAGACACACTGAACTGTACTACAATGTTCATACTAAAAAATGTTGTTACTTTTATCATATAACATTCTTTTTGAATACCCAGTTCTCTCTGAGTTAGAATTCAATATTTTAAACTCCACTGTTATTTGGATTTATCTGAATGTATAACATCCGTTTGATTATACAGAGCCCTGTACAGCTTATATAAATATATTCTGTGAATCCATAAAGGCAGACAAATTTTGAGGAATGATAGAAAATATCCATATTTATTTTATGGGGGGGTTCTATATGATCATGTGCTGATACACACTGTCCTTTATCCGGTACACTGGTAATGGTGTTTGGCGTGATGGACTGTGGAAACTGACTCTTTGTGCTTGTTGTGAATGGTCTTGCCCTGTCTGCGGTGTACGGCCAGCTGGATAAGACTGTCGGAATTAGTGTAGGGCTTGTAGACCTTAACCACCAGCTGTTTGGCCCCTTGCAGAAGATTTGCTGGTACTTTACGTCTCCTGGAAACACATAGTTGTAGTGTTACCATTTTACACTTTTTGTAGAAGGGACGTAGGGCAACACACCTTTGTTGATAATGGTGTCAACCAATTGGGACTTAAGTGTTTAGAGACAGACTAGTGTATTGTTTAGGGACAATGAGGGACATTAGGAGCTGCTTTTGAGTGTAAAAGTCTGTCAACAAAGTGAATGGGTTGGGAGGCTGCAGAAGGTGTGAAAAGTCTGTCTGAACAGCAAGATGGCGCCGACAGATACGGTTGCCTCACTTCAAGTCCTCAGGAAACTATGCAGTGTTATTACATACAGCCGGGAAGAACTATTGGATATAAGAGCGACGTTAACTTACCAACATATTGACCAGGAATACGACTTTCCCGAAACGGAATCTTTATTTGCACCACCACCCAGGACATTGGATCTAATCCCAGAGGCAGACCCAAATCAATGTCGCCGCAGAAGAGATAGATGGAACTGCCTTCTGGTCAGACTTCGAAGGCATACACACCACCCACCACTTCAGAGTATATCACTCGCCAATGTCCAGTCACTAGACAACAAGGTAGACGAAAATAGGGCAAGGGTTGCCTTCCAAAGAGACAGAGATTGTAACATTCTCTGTTTAAGGAAAAAATGTCTCTCTCTGGATATGTTGTCTTAGTCGGTACAGCCACCGGATTTCTTCATGTGTCGCGCCGACAGAAATTCACATCTCTCTGGGAAGAAGGGCAGGGGTGTATGCTTCATGATTAACCACTCATGGTGTAATCATAACAACATAGAGGAACTCAAGTCCTTCTGCTCACCTGACCTAGAATTCCTCACAATCAAATGTCGGCCATACAGTGGCTTGCAAAAGTATTCACCCCCCCCCTTGACATTTTTCCTATTTTGTTGCCTTACAACCTGGAATTAGCCTATTGGGGCTAGGGGGCAGTATTTGCACGGCCGGATAAAAAATGTACCCAATTTAATCTGGTTACTACTCCTGCCCAGTAACTAGAATATGCATATAATTAGTAGATTTGGATAGAAAACACTCTAAAGTTTCTAAAACTGTTTGAATGGTGTCTGTGAGTATAACAGAACTCATATGGCAGGCCAAAACCTGAGAAGATTCCATGCAGGAAGTGGAAATCTGATTTGTGGAATCACCTTCAACACTTTGCCTATGAAACACACCATGAGTTAGGATTCATTTAGCACTTCCTAAGGCTTCCACTAGATGGCAACAGTCTTTACAAAGTGGTTTGAGTCTTCTCCGGTAAAAACTGACTGAACGAGAGGCTTGGAAATTTGGTCATAGGGGGAGGGCCATTACTACTATGACGCCGGCGCCCGTGGGTACCCTCTCATTCTGAAACGTTTAGTAAGACAATGCAATCGTTCGCCTTGAATATTATTGAAGCTCTGATTGAAAAAGGCCCTAAAGATTTATGTTATACAAAGTTTGACATGTTTGAACAAACGTAAATATATATTTTTTGCACATTCGTGACGACAAGTCCAGCATGCCTCGTACATTATGAATAGCCTTCGGAACGCGCTAACAAGAAGGAGCTATTGGGACATAAATGATTAACTTTTTCGAACAAAACTATATTTGTTGTGGACCTGGGATTCCTGGAAGTGCCTTCTGATGAAGATAATCAAAGGTAAGGGAATATTTACAAAAGTATATTTGTTTTTAGATGGTTCCGAGATGGCGCTAACCTGTATCGCCTAGCCTATTTTTCTGAGCATAGCACCTCGTTTATTGCAAAGTGTGATTTCCCAGTAAAGTAATTTTTTAATCTGGCAATGCGGTTGCATTCACGAGATGTTAATTTATAATTCTTTGAATGACAATATTACATTTTAACAATGTTTTCGAATAGTAATTTTGTAAATTGTAGCGCTGATCCACCGGAAGCATTTGAGGGAAAATATTTTATTTTTCTTTGATTTTTTTTTATTAATTTTTTCCGATGTAAAATGCTGTTTTTATATATAAATATGAACTTTGTCGAACAAAACATGCATGTATTGTGTAACATGATGTCCTAGGAGTGTCATCTGATGAAGATTGTCAAAGGTTAGTGCTGCATTTAGCTGTGTTTTGGGTATTTGTGATGCATGCTAGTTGCTTTGAAAATGGCAGTGTGATTATTTTGGGCTGGGTACTCTCCTAACATAATCTAATGTTTTGCCTTTGCTGTAAAGCCTTTTTGAAATCGGACAACGTGGTTCGATTCAGGAGCGGTGTATCTATAAAATGGTGTAAAATAGTCATATGTTTGGAAATTGAAGTTATAGCATTTATGAGGTATTTGTATTTCGCGCAACGCGATTCCACTGGCTGTTGACTAGGGTGGGACGCAAACGTCCCAGGTTCCCAGACAGGTTAAAATAGATTTTTGGGGGGTTTGTATCATTTGATTTACAAAGTATTTTTTATTGTGAAACAAACATTTACCCCCCCAAAAGTCAATACTTTGTAGAGACACCTTTTGCAGCAATTACAGCTGCACGTCTCTTGGGGTATGTCTCTATAAGCTTGACACATCTAGCCACTGGGATTTTTACCCATTATTCAAGGCAAAACTGCTCCAGCTCCTTCAAGTTGGATGGGTTCCACTGGTGTACAGCAATCTTTAAGTCATACCACACAAATAAGTATTTGAACCCTCTGCAAAACATGACTTAGTACTTGGTGGCAAAACCCTTGTTGGCAATCAGAGGTCAGACGTTTCTTGTAGTTGGCCACCAGGTTTGCAACCATCTCAGGAGGGATTTTGTCCCACTCCTCTTTGCAGATCTTCTCCAACTCATTAAGGTTTCGAGGCTGACGTTTGGCAACTCGAACCTTCAGCTCCCTCCACAGATTTTCTATGGGATTAAGGTCTGGAGACTGGCAAGGCCACTCCAGGACCTTAATGTGCTTCTTCTTGAGCCACTCCTTTGTTGCCTTGGCCGTGTGTTTTTGGTCATTGTCATGCTGGAATACCCATCCACGACCCATTTTCAATGCCCTGGCTGAGGGAAGGAGGTTCTCACCCAAGATTTGACGGTACATGGCCCCATCTATTGTCCCTTTGATGCGGTGAAGTTGTCCTGTCCCCTTAGCAGAAAAACACCCCCAAAGCATAATGTTTCCACTTCCATGTTTGACGGTGGGGATGGTGTTCTTGGGGTCATAGGCAGCATTCCTCCTCCACCAAACATGGCGAGTTGAGTTGATGTCAAAGAGCTCCATTTTGGTCTCATCTGACCACAACACTTTCACCCAGTTGTCCTCTGAATCATTCAGATGTTCATTGGCAAACTTCAGATGAGCATGTATATGTGCTTTCTTGAGCAGGGGGACCTTGCGGGCGCTGCACGATTTCAGTCCTTTACGGCATAGAGCGTTACCAATTGTTTTCTTGGTGACTATGGTCCCAGCTGCCTTGAGATAACTGACAAGATCCTCCCGTGTAGGTGTGGGCTGATTCCTCACCGTTCTCATGATCATTGCAACTCCACGAGGTGAGATCTTGCATGGAGCCCCAGGCCGAGGGAGATTGACAGTTCTTTTGTGTTTCTTCCATTTGCGAATAATCGCACCAACTGTTGTCACCTTCTCACCAAGCTGCTTGGCGATGTTCTTGTAGCCCATTCCAGCCTTGTGTAGGTCTACAATCTTGTCCCTGACATCCTTGGAGAGCTCTTTGGTCATGGCCATAGTGAGAGAGAGTGGAATCTGATTGATTGATTGCTTCTGTGGACAGGTGTCTTTTATACAGGTAACAAACTGTGATTAGGAGCACTCCCTTTAAGAGTGTGCTCCTAATCTTAGCTCGTTACCTGTATAAAAGACACCTGGGAGCCAGAAATCTTTCTGATTGAGATGGGGTCAAATACTTATTTCCCTCATTAAAATGCAAATCCATTAATAACATTTTTGATATGTGTTTTTTTCTGGATTTTTGTTGTTATTCTGTCTCTCACTGTTAAAAAAAAACCTACCATTAAAATTATAGACTGATCATTTCTTTGTCAGTGGGCAAACGTACAAAATCAGCATGGGATCAAATACTTTTTTCCCTCACTGTAGTTGTGGAATTGTTAGATTATTTGTTCGATATTAATGCACTGTCAGAACTAGAAGCACAAGTGTTCCGCTGCACTCACATTAACATCTGCTAACCATGTGTTTGTGACCAATACAATTTGATTTGATTTGTCTTAGGTGGGCAGTTCTTACACAGTATGTATTGCTGTGTATGGGAGATTGAGTAGAAATGGCACAAGCCTCCAAAATCCCTTCCTCATCTCAAAGACATATCTGTAAACCTCCCCCAGCCCATTGAATTTGAGATATCATTCTTGTCAATAGTAGCCCTTGGCATGGGATTTTTGTAGACATGTCTTTGTATTGTGTTGAGAATCTGCAGACAGAAGAATGAGGTGGTTGTATCAGTACTGTTGTAGTCCTGTTTTTATAGCTTTCAGTGTCCCTTGTTTTTGTCCAACAATCTTGTTGTGCTCCATAACTGCAAGATGTGTCCTCTCCCTCATGCTCGTGTGCATAAAATGGCGCCACTTTGGGGTATTTTTTTAGCAGGGCACTGTGGAAGGACTCTAGATAAGCTGAGTTTTACAAAGGGAAATGGTAAAAAGAGACAAGGGGTAGACAAAATGTGTTACATGGTCTGGAAGGTACTCTGTAGTCCTCAGGCTAAATTTAGCTATTTTATGCCATCACCAACTTACGTTCTCCTTGTGCAGAGCTAGGGGTTAGATGCACATGCTGGTGGAATCAGATTCTGTAGCACCTACAACAAAACACACAACAATACACAATTTAACCACCCCACTAATTGTATTGATCTCTATTAGACTGGCTAGCTAAGCATACCTAACATGGACATTTCAATATTGTGCTTGTTTGTAATTAGCACAGCCAGACACACAACACCACACATGCATTGTGACAAACCAACGTTTTCAAAAACATCCTGCCTAGAGATGTTCTGTAATTACTGTGTGTTGGTTGTTTGAAGTAGACAACGCTATCATCAAAGTTTGTGGGCATGCCCCATCTACCTAGCGGGGCAGTATTTGCATTCGCTATAAATGCCAGACTCTGTGGTTCACTATGAGCAGATGAATACACAGGAAATTGAAAGTTCCCGATTCTACCAATGTAATCAAAATGCGCTCATTCTAGCTTGTGGTTTGGATAATTTGGATGTTTATGAAAAAAATGCAATGTTGTTAACCTGTTGACGACAGACGTTCCGCTAGCGGAACCCCTAGCCAACAGCCAATGTCATCGCACGGCGCGAAATACAAAACCAACTAAAATACCACAATTCAATTTTCTCAAACAATCAACTATTTTACACCATAGACACAAATAATCACACAGCCATTTTCCAAGCAAGCACATATGTCACAAAAACCCAAACCACAGCTAAATGCAGCACAAACCTTTGATCTTCATCAGATGACACTCCTAGGACATTATGTTATACAATACATGCATGTTTTGTTCAATCAAGTTCATATTTATATCAAAAACCAGCTTTTTACATTAGCATGTGATGTTCAGAACTAGCATACCCACCGCAAACTTCCGGTGAATTTACTAAATTACTCATGATAAACGTTGACAAAATACATAATTATTATAAGAATTATAGATACAGACTGAATAGCGGATAATGCAATCGCTATGTCCGATTTTAAAATAGCTTTTCGGTGAAAGCACATTTTGCAATATTCTGAGTACATAGCCCAGCCATCACGGCTAGCTATTTAGACACCCACCAAGTTTAGCCCTGACCAAACTCCGATTTACTATTACAAAAGTTTAATTACCTTTGATGTTCTTCATCAGAATGCACTCCCAGGACTGCTACTTCAATAACAAATGTTGGTTTGGTCCAAAATAATCCATCGTTATATCCAAATAGCGGCGTTTTGTTCGTGCGTTCAAGACACTATCCGAAGTGTAAATAAGGGTCACGAGCATGGCGCAATTCGTGACAAAAAAAATCTAAATATTCCATTACAGTACTTCGAAGCATGTCAACCGCTGTTTAAAATCCATTTTTATGCCATTATTCTCGTAAAAAAGCGATAATATTCCGACCGGGAATCTGCGTTTAGGTAAACAGACAAAAGAAAACAAAGCATTCTGTCGACGCGGGCACGCGCCTGAGTCTCACAGTACTGTAACCAGCCACTACCCAAACGCGCTACTTTTAATCAACCAGAGCCTGCAAAACCACGATTCAGCTTTTTGCCGCCTTCTGAGAGCCCATGGGAGCCGTAGGAAGTGTCACGTAACAGCAGAGATCCTCTGTAATGGATAGAGATAATCAAGAAGGGCAAGAAATTGTCAGACAGGCCACTTCCTGCATGGAATCTTCTCAGGTTTTGGCCTGCCATATGAGTTCTGTTATACTCACAGACACCATTCAAACAGTTTTAGAAACTTTAGGGTGTTTTCTATCCAAAGCCAATAATTATATGCATATTCTTGTTACTGGGCAGGAGTAGTAACCAGATTAAATCGGGTACGTTTTTTATCCAGCCGTGTCAATACTGCCCCCTAGCCCTAACAGGTTAAAATAGCTTTTCGGCGAAAGCACGTTTTGCAATATTCTGAGTAGATAGCCTGGCCATCACGGCTAGCTAATTTGACACCCACCAAGTTTGGCCCTCACCAAACTCAGATTTACTATAAGAAAAATTGGATTACCTTTGCTGTTCTTCGTTAGAATGCACTCCCAGGACTTCTACTTCAACAACAGTTGTTGTTTTGGTTTGAAATAATCCATAGTTATATTGAAATAGCTCCGTTTTGTTCATGCGTTCAGGTAACTATCCGAAGGGTGACGCGCGGGTGCATTTCGTGACAAAAAGGTTTCAAAATATTTCATTACCGTACTTCGAAGCATGTCAAACGCTGTTTAAAATCAATTTTTATGCGATTTTTTTCGTAAAATAGCGATAATATTCTAACCAGGCGAAGTTGTATTCGTTCAAAGACTGAAAGAACAAAATGGAGAATTCACATGAACACGCATCTCCAGTGCCACTGTCCCCAGGCAGGCCAGTAAGATACAGAGCTGCTGTACTTAGCCCAGAGGCTGCAGAGCTCTCATTCCACTTTCTGGCGCCTTCTGAGAGCCAATGGAAGCCTTAGAAAATGTCACGTTACAGCAGAGATGCTGTATTTTTGATAGAGATAACCTAGAAGGACAACAAATTGTCAGACAGGGCACTTCCTGCATGGAATCTTCTCAGGTTTTGGCCTGCCATATGAGTTCTGTTATACTCACAGACACCATTCAAACAGTTTTAGAAACTTTAGAGTGTTTTCTATCCAAATATACTAATTATATGCATATTCTAGTTTCTGGGCAGGAGTAGTAACCAGATTAAATCGGGTATGTTTTTTATCCGGCCGTGCAAATACTGCCCCCTAGCCCCAACAGGTTAGAGACAGTAGTGCATTGGGACCCAAAAGCATAATCAGTGCTCTAACTCCCCTTGGTCGTTAGGGCAAATCTGGTCTGTGAAAGGACGGGGTTTTCTCATACCTAGCTCGGCTATTAAACTATTCTTTAGTAAAGGTTGAATCGTCTATTGTTCAGCTATTAGCCCCCCTCCCCAACTTGCAACAAATGAATGTCTTTTTGTCGAGAGCAAAACTTTATTTTCAAGTACAAAATAATTTTTCTGAAAGCAACTTTTTTTGTTTTCAATCAAAAATAGTTGTTCTGAAAGCATAAACGAGGGTTCAAAGTTTTTTTTTAAAGATTTTGCAATCAAATATTTTGTAATGGAGCGCAAAATTCTCAAAATATTTTGAAAATAAAACTCAAATTTATTTTCGCTGTCAACCACCCTCCATTTTGGCAATTTTTTGAGTGTCAGTTGGCTACAACCAATACTGTTCAGCCTTTCTTTCCGACACAAAGGAAGTCATAGCGGACACCTACGAAGAAGGACTGTGTGATGATTGCATCTCAGGTAAGCAGCACTGGGCATTCTTCTGTCCAACTTTTACATACCTCCTACGGTTCAGTGCCGGTTCATACATTGTACTATATTACATACATACATACACACCGTAGAATGATAAATCATTCAATTATTATTCTCAAGCTAACCAAAAGCATTTTAGCTACGGATGCCCGTTCTCGCCATTTTCAGTTGAATTAATCTAACTTCTTTCATGGCAACTAATAAGCAGGCCATGTCCTATTTGTTTCATAGTCGATATATAATGATATTTCATGACAGTGTAAAGGTTAGCTTTTTTTTACAGAGGATGAAAGAACACTATGTCTGTCAAGGAATGCTATTCTGATATGTCAGATGGAGCGTTAGACCAGAAAGTCAGTGCCATGAAGGCAAGGATGCCCCATGTGGGGTTTAGAATGGTCAAAGGAAGTCTCAGAGCAATGGGCCATCGTGTACAATGGAGAAGAGTTAGGGAGTCTTTGCAGCGTGTAGGTGGTGCAGGTATCATTGCCAGAATGATCCAGCTTCGTTGCATTGCTCAACAGGTAAGTATATTATTATGTATACATATTGCAAATTTCCCATCACCTAATGAACAACCACAATACCAGTCTGGTGTTAGGCTCTCTGTGCTGTATTGACGTATCCTGAAAATGACATCTGCTGCTTTAGATTGAACGGTCATATATCAGTTATTGTTTTCATATCTACAAAAAATAAGCTGTTTTCTTTACTCTGAGTGCGAGCTGATCAAGGGGTCAAAAATATACATATTGCCAGATGTTCACTGTCCGAGGAACAGGCCGTGGAAGCTTTATTGCTGTGGCATATCGGAATGCTCCAAACACCTGTGCACATTTTTGTTTTTGCCTTGGCACTATATAGCTGATTCAAATGATCAAGTCATCATCAACCTTCAAGTGGTATTTATGTCTAATAATGACATCTTCTATTGTTTGTCCTCATGTGTCTGTTTTTCAGCGTAAAGTACTCTGTAGCCACTTAGTGTGGACACCAGGTGAGACCACACACACAATAAGTCTTTCTCCTTCACTTCATCCCTCTCCCCCTTCTCCCTAGGTTATATTTTTATTTATTTTTATTTCACCTTTTATTTAACCAGGTAGGCTAGTTGAGAACAAGTTCTCATTTGCAACTGTGACCTGGCCAAGATAAAGCAAAGCAGTTCGACACATACAACAACAGAGTTACACATGGAATAAACAAACATACAATCAATAATACAGTAGGAAATAAATAAATAGGCCAATAAATAGGCCATGGTGGCAAAGTAATTACAATTTAGCAATTAAACACTGGAATGGTAGGATGTGCAGAGGATGAATGTGCAAGTTGAGATACTGGGGTGCAAAGGAGCAAGATAAATAAGTAAATACAGTATGGTGATGAGGTAGATTAGATGGGCTATTTACAGATGAGCTATGTACAGGTGCAGTGATCTGTGAGCTGCTCTGACAGCTGGTGCTTAAAGCTAGTCAGGGGGGTAAGAGTCTCCAGCTTCAGAGATTTGTTTCAGTTTGTTCCAGTCATTGGAAGGAGAGGCGGCCAAAGGAAGAATTGGCTTTGGGGGCGACCAGTGAGATATACCTGCTGGAGCGCGTGCTACGGGTGGGTGCTGCTATGGTGACCAATGAGCTAAGGCGGGGCTTTACCTAGCAGAGACTTGTAGATGACCTGGAGCCAGTGGGTTTGGCGACGAGTATGAAGCGAGGGCCAGCCAACGAGAGCATACAGGTCGCAGTGGTGGGTAGTATATGGGGCTTTGGTGACAAAACGGATGGCACTGTGATAGACTGCATCCAATTTGTTGAGTAGAGTGTTGGAGGCTATTTTGTAAATGACATTTTCGAGGATCGGTAGGATGGTCAGTTTTACGAGGGTATGTTTGGCAGCATGAGTGAAGGATGCTTTGTTGCGAAATAGGAAGCCGATTCTAGATTTAATTTTGGATTGGAGATGCTAAATGTGAGTCTGGAAGGAGAGTTTACAGTCTAACCAGACACCTAGGTATTTATAGTTGTCCACATATTCTAAGTCAGAACCATCCAGAGTAGTGATGCTGGATGGGCGGGCAGGTGCGGGCAGCGATCGGTTGAAGAGCATGCATTTTGTTTTACTTGCATTTAAGAGCAGTTGGAGGCCACGGAAGGAGAGTTGTATGGCATTGAAGCTCATCTGGAGGTTAGTTAACACAGTGTCCAACGAAGGGCCAAAGGTATACAGAATGGTGTCGTCTGCTGTGTCGGTGAACCGTCCCGCATCTGAACTGGCTGACACAGAGGGCACAGCATGATCATAGGTGAGAGATCAGGTCAACAGGAAGTATTATTGAAGAGATGATTTACATTGAATACAGATAGAGATGTAGTAGTCCCAGAGTTAACTATCCAAGGGCAATTTACCAATTTACCTCCTGATGATTATGATGATGACAGTCCCGTCATCGCCACCTCACATGCTCTTAAGATAACCTTCGGGACAACTGGGGGCCCAAGGCTGGTTAGGAGACACTGTAATTGTGATGAACAGAGAGAATATTAGGGTAGCACTGTAATTCATTAATCATATGCTGTCTGCCTCTGTTCTTACCTCTTTCCCTTTCTGTCTTCTACACCTCTCTCTCCACCTTGTCTTTCTTCCTTGTTTTATAATGCACACCATATGTGCGTTGAAGTACAGATTGAACTTGTATTTATAATATTACAATTATAATATTTATAATGCATGTATTATATATTTATAACACCTGGATAATGAACTTCTTTCAATAAAGCGTTTCACATTCTCCACTGGTTGAAATTAAGTATCTTATTTAAATACTGTCCTGTGTCCTCAGATTAATGCAGATGAAGGGAGTTAGATATTCATCGTTTCTTTTCTGTATACATGAATTACAAATCAGCCTTTCAGGAAAGTTCAAATCCAAAATGTTATCTGTTACCATTGTTGGTGGAGTATGTAAGCTTTGGCATGCAAAATGTATGCTCAACGTTTCTGCTTCAGTGCCATCACTACATTAATCTGGGAAAAAACTGTTTTGCCAAAATGACTTCCACCAATCCCTGTGGCCTATATGATTATAGTATTTGTGCCGATCAAAGTTGCCATGTGAGGGTGCTTTAGGACTGTACAACCACGTCAATAATAGGATTTATTCCTGTCAATGTCTATCCATGCAATCTAAATAAGCATTAGGGCTATTAAGAGTGCTATTCTTATGATCTTAATGTTAGATTTGTAAAGAAAGATGCACATTTAAGAGCCTTTTTGGGAGCAGGTATGAAATTAATAGATTAACTGATTTATGATTATCATGATAATGTTCGCACAAGATAAGATCAACATTGATTATATCCTATATTATAGAATAGAATAACTGAAAAGGATTATCATATTATGTTTGCATACGACAAAATGTCAGTATTAATTATTATCATCCATGACAGAATAGAATCATTAGGATGCATGTCCCTGATTATTTGCTGTATTTATTTCAGTTGAGTGTGAAGAGTGTTATGGAAGACCACTGAAGAAGTTTTACTTAAAAATGAGAAGAATATATATTTTTAATTTACTTACAAATGAAATGTATTTTATCAATTGTAGCTTAAAACCTGTTGGGGCTAGGGGACAGTATTTGCACGGCTGGATAACAAAACGTACCCTATTTAAACTGGTTACTACTCTTGCCCAGAAATGAGAATATGCATATAATTAGTAGATTTGGATAGAAAATACTCTAAAGTTTCTAAAACTCTTTGAATGGTGTCTGTGAGTATAACAGAACTCATATGGCAGGCCAAAACCTGAGAAGATTCCATACAGGAAGTACCCTGTCTGTCAATTTGTTCTCCTTCTGTGGCATCTCTATCAAAAATACAGCATCTCTGCTGTAACGTGACATTTTCTAAGGCTTCCATTGGCTCTCAGAAGACACCAGAAAGTGTAATGGGGTGTCTGCAGTCTCTGGGCGAAGTACAGCAGCTCTGTTTGTGAGTGGTCAGGCTGGGAACAGTGAGACTGAGAAGCGTGTTCATGAGAATTCTCCATTTTTTCTTTCAGCCTTTGAATGAATACAATGACGCCCGGTTGGAATATTATCGCTATTTTATGAGAAAAATAGCATAAAAATGTATTTTAAACAGTGTTTGACATGCTTCGAAGTACGGTAATGGAATATTTTGAATTTTTTTGTCACGAAATGCACTCGCGCGTCACCCTTCGGATACTGACCTGAACGCACAAAAAAAACTGAGCTATTTAAATATAACTATGGATTATTTGGAACCAAAACAACATTTGTTGTTGAAGTAGAAGTCCTGGGAGTGCATTCTGACGAAGAACAGCAAAGGTAATCCAATTTTTCTTATAGTAAATCTGAGTTTGGTGAGGGCCAAACTTGGTGGGTGTCAAATTAGCTAGCCGTGATGGCCGGGCTATGTACTCAGAATATTGCAAAATGTGCTTTCACCGAAAAGCTATTTTAAAATCTGACACCGCGATTGCATAACGGAGTTCTGTATCTACAATTCTTAAAATAATTATGCATTTTGTGAACCTTAATCGTGACTAATTTAGTAAATTCACCGGAAGTTTGCAGTGGGTATGCTAGTTCTGAACATCACATGCTAATGTAAAAAGCTGTTTTTTGATATAAATATGAACTTGATTGAACAAAACATGCATGTATTGTATAACATAATGTCCTAGGAGTGTCATCTGATGAAGATCATCAAAGGTTAGTGCTGCATTTAGCTGTGGTTTGGGTTTTTGTGACATATATGCTTGCTTGGAAAATGGCTGTGTGATTATTTTTGGCAGGGTACTCTCCTGACAATCTAATGTTTTGCTTTCGCTGTAAAGCCTTTTTGAAATTGGACAATGTGGTTAGATCAACGAGAGTCTTGTCTTTAAAATGGTGTAAAATAGTCATATGTTTGAGAAATTGAAGTTATAGCATTTTTTAGGTATTTGTATTTCGCGCCACGCGATTCCACTGGCTGTTGACTAGGGAGGTTAACCTCTTACATCTAGACGTTCCGCTAGCGGAACACCTGCTCCAATATCCAATGATAGGTGTGGCGCGAATTACAAATTCCTCAAAAATACAAAAACTTCAATTTTTCAAACATATGACTATTTCACAGCATTTTAAAGATAAGACTCTCCTTTATCTAACCACACTATCTGATTTCAAAACGGCTTTACAGCGAAAGCAAAACATTAGATTATGTCAGCAGAGTACCAAGCCAGAAATAATCAGACACCCATTTTTCAAGCTAGCATATAATGTCACAAAAACCCAGAAGACAGCTAAATGCAGCACTAACCTTTGATGATCTTAATCAGATGACACACCTAGGACATTATGTTATACAATACATGCATGTTTTGTTCAATCAAGTTCATATTTATATCAAAAAACAGCTTTTTACATTAGCATGTGACGTTCAGAACTAGCATACTTCCGGGGAATTTGCTAACAATTTACTAAATTACTCACGATAAACGTTCACAAAAAGCATAACAATTATTTTAAGAATTATAGATACAGAACTCCTCTATGCACTCGATATGTCCGATTTTAAAATAGCTTTTTGGTGAAAGCACATTTTGCAATATTCTAAGTACATAGCCCAGCCATCACGGGCTAGCTATTTAGACACCCGGCAAGTTTAGCACTCACCAATATCAGATTTACTATTATAAAAGTTTGATTACCTTTTGTTGTCTTCGTCAGAATGCACTCCCAGGACTGCTACTTCAATAACAAATGTTGGTTTGGTCCAAAATAATCCATCGTTATATCCGAATAGCGGTGTTTTGTTCGTGCGTCCCAGACACTATCCGAAATGGTAAATCAGGGTCGTGCGCATGGCGCAATTCGTGACAAAAAAATTCGACATATTCCATTACCGTACTTCGAAGCATGTCAACCGCTGTTTAAAATCCATTTTTATGCCATTTTTTCTCGTAAAAAAGCGATAATATTCCGACCGGGAATGTCCATTTAGCTAAACAGAGGAAAGAAAAGAAAGCTTTCGGTGGGCACGAGCCTGAGTCTCACAGTACTGTAACCAGCCACTACCCAAACGCGCTACTTTTTTTCAGCCAGGGCCTGCAAAGCCACGATTCAGTATTTTGCCGCCTTCTGAGAACCTATGGCAGCCGTAGGAAGTGTCACGGGACAGCTAAGATCCTCACTGTTCAATAAACAGAGACAAGAAGAACGACACCTTGTCAGACAGGCCACTTCCTGCATGAAATCTTCTCAGGTTTTTGCCTGCCATATGAGTTCTGTTATACACAGACACCATTCAAACAGTTTTAGAAACTTTAGGGTGTTTTCTATCCAAAGCCAATAATTATATGCATATTCTAGTTACTGGGCAGGAGTAGTAACCAGATTAACCTCTCTGGGCTAGGCGGGACGAATTCGTCCCACCTACGTAACAGCCACTTGCAGCCTGTGGCGCGATTTTCAAAAAGTTAAAAATCCTATTACTTCAATTTCTCAAACATATGACTATTTTACAGCTATTTAAAGACAAGACTCTCGTTAATCTAACCACACTGTCCGATTTCAAAAAGGCTTTACAGCGAAAGCAAAACATTAGATTATGTCAGCAGAGTACCAAGCCAGAAATAATCAGATACCCATTTTTCAAGCCAGCATATAATGTCACCAAAACCCAGAAGACAGCTAAATGCAGCACTCACCTTTGATGATCTTCATCAGATGACAACCCTAGGACATTATGTTATACAATACATGCATGTTTTGTTCAATCAAGTTCATATTTATATCAAAAACCAGCTTTTTACATTAGCATGTGACGTTCAGAACTAGCATACCCCCCGCAAACTTCCGGGGAATTCGCTAACATTTTACTAAATTACTCACGATAAACGTTCACAAAAAGCATAACAATTATTTTAAGAATTATAGATACAGACCTCCTCTATGCACTCGATATGTCCGATTTTAAAATAGCTTTTTGGTGAAAGCACATTTTGCGATATTCTAAGTACATAGCCCAGGCATCACGGGCTCGCTATTTAGACACCCGGCAAGTTTAGCACTCACCATAATCATATTTACTATTATAAAAGTTTGATTACCTTTTGTTGTCTTCGTCAGAATGCACTCCCAGGACTGCTACTTCAATAACAAATGTTGGTTTGGTCCAAAATAATCCATCGTTATATCCGAATAGCGGTGTTTTGTTCGTGCGTCCCAGACACTATCCGAAATGGTAAATCAGGGTCGTGCGCATGGCGCAATTCGTGACAAAAAAATTCGACATATTCCATTACCGTACTTCGAAGCATGTCAACCGCTGTTTAAAATCCATTTTTATGCCATTTTTTCTCGTAAAAAAGCGATAATATTCCGACCGGGAATGTCCATTTAGCTAAACAGAGGAAAGAAAAGAAAGCTTTCGGTGGGCACGAGCCTGAGTCTCACAGTACTGTAACCAGCCACTACCCAAACGCGCTACTTTTTTTCAGCCAGAGCCTGCAAAGCCACGATTCAGTATTTTGCCGCCTTCTGAGAACCTATGGCAGCCGTAGGAAGTGTCACGGGACAGCTAAGATCCTCACTGTTCAATAAACAGAGACAAGAAGAACGACACCTTGTCAAACAGGCCACTTCCTGCATGAAATCTTCTCAGTTTTTTGCCTGCCATTTCAGTTCTGTTATACTCACAGACACCATTCAAACAGTTTTAGAAACTTTAGGGTGTTTTCTATCCAAAGCCAATAATTATATGCATATTCTAGTTACTGGGCAGGAGTAGTAACCAGATTAAATCGGGTACGTTTTTTATCCAGCCGTGAAAATACTGCCCCCTAGCCATAACATGTTAATGTCATGAAAATGTAAATATGTTAAAATTAAGCTGTTATTTATTAAAAATTGTCTCTAAGTGTCATTTGAAAAACAAATTAGATAAACTATTTTTAATTTGCAATCCCATGGTAAATTTTTTATAATTATTATTACACTACGTCATACTTCTCATGTTCCAATACATCATTATATATTACAAGAAAGGTAATAATTTTATGTAATTTAAACAATTGCAGTGCTGCTTTTCACATTGATTCTTGTAACAAGACATATTCTACTTGTAAAACACAGTATGTAATGTGACTGACGCAGAACCTATATCTCCGTGTAAATGCAACTGGCATCTTAGGGGAAGACAAATAATGCAGTTTCAACTCTGTTACACTGTCATTAATTACACTGTTCTTTTATTAATAGCATAAATGAGAAGTATAGTAAACTAACAAATGAAAATGGCAGATACTGCTGATTTGCTTTGTTATTACCCTACAATTTGTAACGTATCATGCCAAGGAAGAAGGCAGTAACTGCCGTTTAAGGGTTAAAGGTCATGTCAGTGTAACGCCCTGGCCATAGAGATGGGTTTTTGGTCTTTATTTTGGTTAGGCCAGGGTGTTACATTGGGTGGGCGTTCTATGTTCCTTTTTCTATGTTTTTGTATTTCTTTGGTTTGGGCCGTGTGTGGCTCCCAATCAGGCACAGCTGAAGTTCGTTGTTGCTGATTGGGAGTCACACATAAGGAGCATGTTTTTCCTTTGGGTTTTGTGGGTAATTGTTTCTGTTGAGTGTTTTGCACCTGAGAGGACTGTTTGGCTGTCAGTTTTCTCGTTTTGTTTTGTATAGTGTTCTTTATTAAATTAAAATCATGATGAACACTAACTCCACTGCACCTTGGTCTACTCTCTCTCCCGACAGCCGTTACAGAATTACCCACCACAAAAAGACCAAGCAGCGGAGAAGAGGGCAGATGGAAGTCAAGGAGGACTATTGGAAGCAGCGCGCTCGGGAGGAGATGGCATCCTGGTCGCTGGAGGTGTTGGAGTCAAGGATTGACTGGACATGGGAGCAATTGCGGGACCACTGTGACAACCTGCCTGGGAGGCAGGTAGAGCCTGAGAGGCAGCCCCAAACATTTTTTGGGGGGGGCACACGGGGAGTGTGGCAGAGTCAGTTTGGAGACCTGAGCCAGCTCCCCATGCTTACAGGAGGCAACGTAGTACTGGTCAGGCACCGTGTTATGCAGTAAAGCGCACGGTGTCCCCAGTACGCGTGGTTAGCCCGGTGCGTTACATCCCAGCTCCTAACATCTGCCGGGGGAGATTGGGCATCGAGCCAGGACGGGTTGTGCAGGCCGTGCGCTCTAGACCTCCAGTGCGTCTTCAGGAGCCGGTCTATCCTGTGCCTGCGCCCAGAACCAGGCCTCCTGCATGTCTCCCCAGCCTGGTGAATCCTGTGCCGCCTCCACGGACCAGGCCTCCAGTGGGTCTCCCCATCCTGGTCAGTCCTGTGCCTGCTCCACGGACCAGGCCTCCAGTGGGTCTCCCCATCCTGGTCAGTCCTGTGTCGCCTCCACGGACCAGGCCTCCAGTGGGTCTCCCCATCCTGGTCAGTCCTGTGCCACCTCTCAGGACTAGGCCTCCAGTAGGTCTCCCCATCCCGGTCCATCCTGTGCCACCTCCCAGGACTAGGCCTCCAGTGGGTCTCCCCATCCTGGTCCGTCCTGTGCCGCCTCCTAGGACTAGGCCTCCAGTGGGTCTCACCAGTCCGGAGCCGCCAGAGCCGCCCGCCAGTCCGGAGCCACCAGAGCCACCCGCCTGTCCGGGGCCGCCAGAGCCGCCCGCCTGTCCGGAGCAGTCAGAGCCGCCCGCCAGCCCGGTGAGTCCTGTCCCTGCGCCTAGGGCCAGGCCTCTTACATGTCTCCTCAGCCTGGTGAATCCTGGGTCAGTGCCGCCGGAGCCGCCAGGGACGCCCGCCAGCCGGGCGCAACCATCACCGCCGGGCGCAGCCATCGCCGCCCGCTAGCCGGGCGCAGCTATCACCGCCCGCCAGCCGGGGGCAGTCAGGGTCACCCACCAGACCTTCGGCGCGGCCAGGTGCGCCACCTAAGAGGGCGACGCCGAGGGTGGAGCAGAGGCCACGTCCCGCACCTGAGCCGCCGCCGTAAGAAGGCCCACCCGGACCCTCCCCTTCAGTGTCAGGTTTTGCGGCCGGAGTCCGCACCTTGGGGGGGGGGGGGACTGTAACGCCCTGGCCATAGAGAGGTGTTTTTTGTTCTTTATTTTAGTTAGGCCAGGGTGTTACATTGGGTGGGCGTTCTATGTTCGTTTTCTAGGTTTTTTGTATTTCTTTGTTTTGGGCCGTGTGTGGCTCCCAATCAGGCACAGCTGAAGTTCGTTGTTGCTGATTGGGAGTCACACATAAGGAGCATGTTTTTCCTTTGGGTTTTGTGGGTAATTGTTTCTGTTAGTGTTTTGCACCTGACAGGACTGTTTGGCTGTCGGTTTTCTTGTTTTGTTTCGTATAGTGTTCTTTCTGTTATTAAATGCAATGATGAACACTAACTCCGCTGCACCTTGGTCTACTCTCTCTCACGACAGCCGTTACAGTCAGGGTCAGCATGAATAAAAAATGTACTCCTAGTAAGACAACAGATCGCTACATCTCCAATGATCTCCCTAGAATTCATTTGGCTTAACCTCTCTAGGGTAGGTGGCACAAAATCGTCCCACCTACGCAACAGCCAGTCTAATACCGTGGCGCGATATTCAAATACCTTAATGCTATTACTTCAATTTCTCAAACATATAACTATTTTACACCATTTTAAAGACAAGACTCTCCTTTATCTAACCACACTGTCCGATTTCAAAAAGGCTTTACAACGAAAGCAAAACATTAGATTATGTCAGCAGAGTACCCAGCCAGAAATAATCAGACACCCATTTTTCAAGCTAGCATATAATGTCACATAAACCCAAACCACAGCTAAATGCAGCACTAACCTTTGATGATCTTCATCAGATGACAACCCTAGGACATTATGTTATACAATACATGCATGTTTTATTCAATCAAGTTCATATTTATATCAAAAAACAGCTTTTTACATTAGCATGTGACGTTCAGAACTAGCATACCCCCCGCAAACTTCCGGGTAATTTACTAACAATTTACTAAATTACTCACGATAAACGTTCACAAAAAGCATAACAATTATTTTAATAATTATAGATACAGAACTCCTCTATGCACCCGATATGTCCGATTTTAAAATAGCTTTTTGGTGAAAGCACATTTTGCAATATTCTAAGTACATAGCCCAGCCATCACGGGCTAGCTATTTAGACACCCAGCAAGTTTAGCCTTCACCAAAATCAGATTTACTATTACAAAAGTTTGATTACCTTTGATGTTCTTCGTCAGAATGCACTCACTGGACTTCTACTTCAATAACAAATGTTGGTTTGGTCCCAAATAATCCATCGTTATATCCAAACAGCGGCGCTTTGTTCGTGCGTTCAAGAAACTATCCGAAATGGTAAATCAGGGTTACGAGCATGGCGCATTTCGTGACAAAAAAATTCTAAATATTCCATTACCGTACTTCGAAGCATGTCAACCGCTGCTTAAAATCATTTTTTATGCAATTTATCTCGTAAAAAAGCGATAATATTCCGACCGGGAATCTGCGTTTCGGTAAATAGAGGAAAAAAAAGAAAGACGGGGGCGACCAGTGCACGCGCCTAAGCCCACTGTCCCCTGATCGGCCACTTGACAAAGGCGATAATGTGTTTCAGCCTGGGGCTGGAATGACGACATTCAGCTTTTTCCCGGGCTCTGAGAGCCTATGGGAGCCGTGGGAAGTGTCACGTTACCGCAGAGATCCTTTGTTTTGGAAAGAGATGTCAAAGAAAGCCAATAAATGGTCAGACAGGCCACTTCCTTTAAAGGAATCTCTCAGGTTTTTGCCTGCCATATGAGTTCTGTTACACTCACAGACACCATTCAAACAGTTTTAGAAACTTTAGGGTGTTTTCTATCCATATCTAATAAGTATATGCATATTCTAGTTACTGGGTAGGAGTAGTAACCAGATTAAATCAGGTACGTTTTTTTATCCGGCGGTGTAAATACTGCCCCCTAGCCCTAAGAGGTTAAACTTTGAAGCAATTTTTCTAATTTCCAAGCTATGAGCAGTTACTCCCTTTCTGCTTCGTAGAGCAGTACAAATTAATAAAAATTACAATAAATAAAGGTTAACTTACAATTTACAGTCATGCGTGCATACATTTTTACGTATGGGTGGTGGTCCCGGCAATCGAACCCACTATCCTGGCGTTGCAATGCTCTACCAAGATGCATGACAAGGTTATAAATGCTTTGTGAAGCCTCAATTTAATTCGATTTATAAGGCCTTTATCAAGCGGTGCTTATACCACCCTTTATAAAGCCCAGGTTTATGTCATATTTCACATAGTGGGTTATGTCACATTTTACATTGGTGGTTATGTCACAGTTATACCACATTTATGAAACCTTTATAGAGCATGACATACGGCTATAGAAGATTTGTGGCACATTGATGTAGTGTTAATGAAGGTTTTATGAAGGCTTTATAAGCTGCACGTCATTTAAAGCAGGACTGTGAATCTTGTGTTTAATCATCTCAGTTCTACCAAAGGCAGTTGAAGTAGTGCTTAACACATCACAGTTGTCTCCTAAGAAAGTGGTTACCTTCGACAGTTGATCAGAGGTAAGTGTTTCGGTCCATTTGGACAACAGGTAGTGGCTGAAGGGCATAACACTAGTGATGAACATGCTTGATACCACTGTAAGGTCCTAGAGGACATCATTGCACAAAATAGAGCAATTGCAATCAAAACTTCAAGCATGCAAAAAAGAGCATCATTTGACTAGGTCATTTCTACATGACGCGCAGCGAGATTTTTTAGAACAGAACACGAATAGACTCCAAATTGACTTGTATGTCTTGGATACAGATAGTGGTATGGACGCTGCTCGCTAGTGTGCAAGCGGGCCAAGCTACCAAAATAGCCCCTATTGCAGCTATTGGGACAGGTATAGAGGCTAATCCCAAACATCCCACAAAGTGTTGTTGTGATTTCTGTAAAAGGGAATTTCTAGTCAGACACTGTTAAAACCTAGGCAGATCGAATCCTTCTGCCTGAATGCCCACAGAAAGACCAACTATTCCGTTTGTAACTCTTGTCACAGAAGTGGTCAAAGGATGCAGAAATTTTGGGATTTACGGAAGGGCAGACCGTCTCCATTCTACTTGCAGCATAGGGTAGATTTGGAGCTTTCTCCTAAAATTTAGGCTGATTATTTGACGATGATGTGGTAATAATTTCTTCCTTTGCAACTCAATAATTTCTATATTCATTCATTCGTAACAGCTACTATATAGGTTACTTTTTTGAATGTGTTTTCTTTGATGTATACAGATCACTAGACAAAATATCATATCAAATTTTACTTGTCACGTGTTTAGCAGATGTTATTGTGGGTGTAGCGAAATGCTTGTGTAATGGCTTCTGTTAATAAGACACAAATAGTTTGTTTTCCTATGGTTAGTGCACAAGGCTATGTCCATCTGAATGTATAAAAGTGTGTGCTGCGAGTAAAGTTATTGATTTGTTTATCACAAAATGGCTTTAGAACTTTCACCATTGGTATGCTAATGTTTGGTGCTGTAAACTGAGATGATAATACACATAATTTTCAAATTGCTTGTGAAACCAGTTGCTTGAAAAATGTTTGATTTAACTTCAAGAATTGTTTTCAATTATACTGTCTTATATGATGCAGTGATCTTTGATCTCTTTTGTAGTCATCTGACTGATTTGATAAAACCACATGTGAAGTTGCTATTGACCAATCCAATAAGACAAACATTATTTTATGTTAATTGAAATGTGAATTAATAAGTGATGAAATCAAATCAAATGTTATTAGTCACATGCGCGGAATACAACAGGTGTCGACCTTACAGTGAAATGCTTACTAATGAGCCCCTAAACAACAATGCAGTTTTTTAAAATATGGATAAGAATAAGAAATAAAAGTAACAAGTTATTTAAGAGCAACAGGAAAATAACAATAGCAAGACTATATACAGGGGGTACCGGTACAGGATCAATGTGTGGTGGCACCGGTTAGTTGAGGTATAATGTACATGTAGATAGAGTTATTAAAGTGACTATGCATAGAAGATAACAGAGAGTAGCAGCGGGGGGGTAAAAGGGGGGGGGCAATGCAAATAGTCTGGGTAGCCAATTGATTAGGTGTTCAGGAGTCTTATGGCTAGGGGGTAGAAGCTGTTAAGAAGCTTCTTGGACCTAAACTTGGCGCTCCGGTACCCTGTGAGGTAGCAGGGAGAACAGTCTATGTATCATAAATCAAGGCGAGACCCAGATGCAGACACAGAAGGCAGATGGTTGGAGTCTTAGATGTTTAATTATCCAAATAAGAGTAGGCAAGAGAATGGTCGTGGACAGGCAAAAGGTCAAAACCAGTAGAGTCCAGGAGGTACAGAGTGGCAGACAGGCTCGAAGTCAAGGCAGGCAGAATGGTCAGGCAGGCTGCTACAGAGTCCAGAAACAGGCAAGGGTCAAAACCGGGAGGACTAGAAAAAGGAGAAATATCAAAAGCAGGAGAAAGGGAAAAACCGCTGCTTGACTTGGACATACAAGACGAACTGGCACAGAGAGACAGGAAACACAGGGATAAATACACTGGGGAAAACAAGCGACAGGAGGAGGTAGAGACAATAACAAGGACAGGTGAAACAGATCAGGGTGTGACACTATGACTAGGGTGGCTGGAGTATGACAATTTTAAGGGTCTTCCTCTGACACCACCTTTGTGTAGAGGTCCTGGATGGCAGTGAGCTTGGCCCCAGTGACATACTCGGCCGTTCGCACTACCCTCGGAGGCCGAGCAGATGCCATAACAGGCTGTGATGCAACCAGTCAGGATACTCTCAATGGTGCAGCTGTAGAACATTTTGAGGATCTGAGGACCCATGCCAAATCTTTTCAGTCTCCTGAGGGGGAATAGGCTTGTCATGCCCTCTTCACGACTATCTTGGTGTGCTTGGACCGTGTTAGTTTGTTGGTGATGTGGACACCTAAGTTCCTTAAGATCTCAATCTGCTCCACTGCAGCCCCGTCTATGAGAATGGGGGCGTGCTCGATCCTCTTTTTCCTGTATTCCACAATCATCTCCTTTGTCTTGGTCACGTTGAGGGAGAGGTTGTTGTCCTGGCACCACACGGCCAGGTCTCTGACCACCTCCCTATAGGACGTCTCGTCATGTCGGTAATCAGGCCTACCACTGTTGTGTCATTAGCAAACTTAATGATGGTGTTGGAGTCGTGCCTGGCCGTGCAGTCATGAGTGAACAGGGAGTACAGGAGGGGACTGAGCACACACCACTGAGGGCCCCTGTGTTGAGGATCAGCGTGGTGGATGTGTTGTTACCTACCCTTACCACCTGGGGACGGCCTGTCAGGAAGTCCAGGATCCAGTTGCAGAGGGAGGTGATTAGTCCCAGGGTCCTTAGCTTATTGATGAGCTTTGAGTGTATTCGTGTTGAACGCTAAGCTGTAGTCAATGAATAGCATTCTCACATAGGTGTTCCTGTTGTCCAGGTGGGAAAGGGTAGTGTGGAGTGCAATAGAGATTGCATCATCTGTGGATCTGTTGGTACGGTATGCAAATTGGAGTGAGTGTTGATGTGAGCCATTACCAGCCTTTCAAAGCACATCATGGCTACAGATGTCAGTGCTACGGGTCGGTAGTCATTGAGGCAGGTTACCTTAGTGTTCTTGGGCACAGAGACTATGGTGACCTGCTTAACCTCTATGGGCACCTACTCAACAGCCAGTGTAATCCCGTGGCGCGATATTCAAATACCTCACAAATGCAAAAACTTCAATTTTTCAAACATATGACTATTTTACACCATTTTAAAGACAAGACTCTCGTTAATCTAACCACACTGTCCGATTTCAAAAAGGCTTTACAACGAAAGCAAAACATTAGATTATGTCAGCAGAGTACCAAGCCAGAAATAATCAGACACCCATTTTTCAAGCTAGCATATAATGTCACATAAACCCAAACCACAGCTAAATGCAGCACTAACCTTTGATGATCTTCATCAGATGACAACCCTAGGACATTATGTTATACAATACATGCATGTTTTGTTCAATCAAGTTCATATTTATATAAAAAAAAAAAAATTACATTAGCATGTGACTAGCATGTGACTAGCATTCCCGGTGAATTTACTAAATTACTCACGATAAACGTTCACAAAAAACATAAATTATTTTAAGAATTATAGATACAGAACTCCTCTATGTACTCGATATGTCCGATTTTAAAATAGCTTTTCGGTGAAAGCACATTTTGCAATATTCTCAGTAGATAGCCCGGCATCACAGGGCTAGCTATTTAGACACCCAGCAAGTTTAGCACTCACCAAAGTCAGATTTACTATAAGAAAAATGTTATTACCTTTGCTGTTCTTCGTCAGAATGCACTCCCAGGACTACTTCAATAACAAATGTTGGTTTGGTCCCAAATAATCCATTATTATATCCAAATAGCGGCGTTTTGTTCGTGCGTTCAAGACACTATCTGAAAGGGTAAATAAGGGTAACGAGCATGGTGCATTTCGTGCCCAAAAAAAATCAAAATATTCCATTACCGTACTTCGAAGCATGTCAACCGCTGTTTAAAATCAATTTTTATGCCATTTTTCTCGTAAAAAAGCGATAATATTCCGACCGGGAAATCGTTTTTTATTACAAAGAGAGTGAAAGTAAAAGCATGCTATCCTCTCATGCACGAGCCTCAGTCTAACGGCCCTCTGATAGAGCACTTGCCAAACGCGCTAATGTGTTTCAGCCTGGGGATGGAATTACATCGTTCAGCTTTTTCCCGCCTTCTGAGAGCCCATGGGAGCCGTAGGAAGTGTCACGTCATGCCAGAGATCCCTTGTATTTGTTAGAGATGATCAAGGAGGGCAAGAAATTGTCAGACAGGCCACTTCCTGTAAGAAATCTTCTCAGGTTTTGGCCTGCCATATGAGTTCTGTTATACTCACAGACACCATTCAAACAGTTTTAGAAACTTTAGGGTGTTTTCTATCCAAAGCCAATAATTATATGCATATTCTAGTTACTGGGCAGGAGTGGTAACCATATTAAATCGGGTACGTTTTTTATCCGGCCGTGCAAATACTGCCCCCTAGCCCCAACAGGTTAAAACATGTTGGTATTACTGACTCTGGGTGAGCGTTTTCTTGTTTGCTTATGGCGGAATACAGCTCATTCAGTGCTATCTTAGTGCTAGCCTCTGACTGTGGTCGTATGTAAACAGCTACGAAATATACATTAAAACTCTCTAGGTTGATAGTATGGTATACAGCTTATCATGAGATACTCTACTTCAGGCGAGCAATGGCTCGAGACTTCCTTAGATGTACCTTCAATTCTTTGTTTTGCTCTCACAAAGAAGAATGGAGCATTCCTTTCTAGCATGCTTGCAGGAAGGTGTTACCTAAGGACATTTGCATGTCTAAATAATGACAATGCTACCCGCCAAAAGGACACTTCTGAAGTGATGCTGCTAGGACCCTGAACTGCTGGTCTGAAGATTGTCTACAGTGACTACAGACAACACTTCCATCTGACGCAAAATCAGATGTGTTCAAGGGAAGGATTATGTAGGGTGGCCAAGCCCCCAAAGTGACTCTTATCAACTGTATGCAAGGTTTCCTCTGTGTTGTCTTAGGAATTCAACATTCTCTGTGTTGATCTCACCAACCCTCACTGTCACACTTCTGGGTAGCAGAGGGTCTGTTGTCATTACATCCTGTTGGTCTGATATCTGATTGGAGGTTAGCTCACGAGTGATCAACTCAGATTTTGAATCCTAACTATAATGATATGGGTCTTAGATGCAATGTCTCTTTATCTCTTTTGTTCCTGACCTGCGTTGGTGAGATACATTCTCTATTTCTTTCTCTCTCCACCCCAGGGAGTTTTTGGGGCATGGCCTTTCAGGCTAGGACTTCTCTCTCTCATTCTCGCCTCTCTCTGGTCATGCCTAGATTAATGCCTTGTAATGCTTGTTAATACTTTGTAACTTAAGTTTATGCCTTGTATGTGATTTCATTCCTTTTACAAAGTAATTAAAAATACTTATTTAGAATTTTATTCTGAGACATTTCTTGATTGCCTATTACTGTAACTATAGTCTCTTGCATATTGCTAAGTCATCTTCGTGAATTCAGATAAACATTTTAATAGGCTAACTGCATAGTCTTATCATGGGTCGCATGTGAGGTATATTCAGTGAGCTCCAAAAGTATCGGGACAGTGACACACTTTTGTTGTTTTGGCTCTGTACTCCAGCACTTTGGATTTGAAATGTTAAAGTGCAGACTGGCAGCTTTAATTTTTAGATATTCTTCTCCTCAGATCAAATCAAATTTTATTTGTCACCTACATATGGTTAGCAGATGTTAATGCGAGTGTAGCAAAATGCTTGTGCTTCTAGTTCTGACCATGCAGTAATATCTAACAAGTAATCTAACAATTTCACAACAACTACCTTGTACACACAAGTGTAAAGGAATGAATAAGAATATGTACATAAAGATATATGAATGAGCGATAGCCGAACGGCATAGACAAGATGCAGTAGATGGTATAGAGTACGGTATATGCATATGAGATGATTAATGTAGGGTATGTAAACATTATATAAAGTGGCATTGTTTAAAGTGGCTAGTGATACATTTATTACATCAATTTTTCATTATTAAAGTGGCTAGAGATGAGTCAGTATGTTGTCAGCAGCCACTCAATGTTAGTGATGGCTGTTTAACAGTCTGATGGCCTTGAGATAGAAGCTGTTTTTCAGTCTCTCGGTCCCCGCTTTGATGCACCTGTACTGACCTCGCATTCTGGATGATAGCAGGGTGAACAGGTAGTGGCTCGAGTGGTTGTTGTCCTTGATGATATTTTTGGCCTTCCTGTGACATCGGATGGCAGGTGGTTTGCCCCCGGTGATGCGTTGTGCTGACCTCACTACCCTCTGGAGAGTGGGCGGAGCAGTTGCCGTGCCAGGCGGTGATACAGCCTGACAGGATGCTCTCGATTGTGCATCTGTAAAAGTTTGTGTTTTTGGTGACAAGCCGAATTTCAGCCTCCTGAGGTTGAAGAGTCACTGCTGCGCCTTCTTCACCACGCTGTCTGTGTGGGTGGATCATTTCAGTTTGTCCGTGATGTGTACGCCGAGGAACTTAAAACTTTCCACCTTCTCCACTACTGTCCCGTCGATGTGGATAGGGGGCTGCTCCCTCTGCTGTTTCCTGAAGTCCACGATCATCTCCTTTGTTTTGTTGACATTGAGTGTGAGATTATTTTCCTGACACCACACTCCGAGGGCCCTCACTTCCTCCCTGTAGGCCGTTTCTTCATTGTTGGTAATCAAGCCTACCACTGTAGTGTCGTCTGCAAACTTGATGATTGAGTTGGAGGCGTACATGGCCACGCAGTCATGGGTGAACAGGGACTACAGGAGAGGGCTGACAATGCACCCTTGTGGGGCCCCAGTGTTGAGAATCAGTGGGGTGGAGATGTTGTTTCCTACCCTCACCACCTGGGGGCGGCCCGCCAGGAAGTCCAGGACCCAGTTGCACAGGGCGGGGTCGAGACCCAGGGTCTCGAGCTTAATGACGAGTTTGGAGGGTACTATGGCGTCAAATGCTGAGCTGTAGTTGAACAGCATTCTTGATGAACAGCATTCTTACAGAGGGCAGTGTGCAGTGTGATTGCGTCGTCAGTGGACCTATTGGGGCAGTAAGCAAATTGGAGTGGGTCTAGGGTGTCAGGTAGGATGGAGGTGAAATGGTCCTTGACTAGTCTCTCAAAGCACTTCATGATGACGGAAGTGAGTGCTACGGGGCGATAGTCATTTTGTTCAGTTACCTTAGCTTTCTAGGGAACAGGAACAATGGTGGCCCTCTTGAAGCATGTGGTAATTATCTATAGGCTATGTTTCAACTTGTCAATTTCAATTTATTTTTTAACAAGTTTTATTTTCTAACAACAGTTTGAATTGAGGTGTGTTCCGCCTCCTCATTAATTCAAATAGAAGTAACCCATTTCAGTGTTGCGGACAATTTATGTTTGAGGCTTTACTGAGACAAACAAACTTCTCTCTTCGAGGAGAGCCCAAGCACTTCACCAATGTTTCCGCAGATCAAGTATGCAGACATTTGAGCAGTCTTGCACGAATAGGAACATTTTATGGCTGGGGCTCACATTAATTGCTGGTTAAATTAATTGACCCATTGTCAAATGCACCGTTAAATGATTTAACAATTTACCATTTGATCTGCACAGCTATTTTCAGGTTCAAGTCCGGTCTCTGGCTCGGTGACTGAAGGACATTCAGAGACTTGTCCAAAAGCCACTCCTGCATTGTCTTGGCTGTGTTCTTAGGGTCATTGTCCTGTTGGAAGGTGAACCTTTGCCCCAGTCTGAGGTCCTGAGTCATCCGTTCATCAAGAATCTCTCTCTGGTTTGCTCCGTTCATCTTTCCCTCGATCCTGACTAGTCTCGCAGTCCCTGATGCTGAAAAACATCCCCACCACATGATACTGCTACCCCCACGCTTCACCATAGGGATGGTGGCAGGTTTCCTCCAGATGTGACACTTGGCATTCAGGCCAAAGAGTTCAATATTGGTTTCATCAGACCAGAGAATATTGTTTCTCATGGACTGAGAGTCCTTTAGGTGCATTTTGGCAAACTTCAAGCAGGCTGTCATGTGCATTTTACTCAGGAGTGAGTGGCTTCCATCTGGCCACTCTACCATAAAGGCCTGATTAGTGGAGTGCTGCAGAGATGGTTGTCCTTCTGGAAGGTTCTCCCATCTCCACAGAAGAACTCTGGAGCTCTGTCAAACTTGACTTACGGGTTCTTGGTCAACTCCCTGTTCAAGGCCCTTCTCCCCCAATTGCTCAGTATGGCCAGGTGGCCAGCTCTAGGAAGATTCTTGGTGGTTCCAAACTTCTTCCATTTAAGAATGATGGAGGCCACTATGTTCTTGGGGACTTTCAATGCGGCATACATGTTTTAGTACCCTTCCCCAGATCTGTTCCTCGACACAATCCTGCCTCTGAGCAATTTCTTTGACCTCATGGCTTGGTTTTTGCTCTGACATGCACTGTCAACTGTGGGACCTTACATAGACAGGCCACTTCAGCTGCACAGATGGGCCTTCCGCCTCAGACAGTATGGCTATCAGCTGTAGTTTACTCCGGAGAGGGGTAACGTGGTGGCAGACCTCTCACGCTCCTTTGACGCTCCTACTCCAACCGTCTTGCCAGACGACAACGGAACAGAGCTCGTACAAATGCTCTACGCTCCCCTTCAGTCAGCCGTCTCACTGGAGGAGCTGAAGCAAACACCGGAACAGGATCCCCCACTGTCTACCCTGCACACCTACATATGCACTAGATGGCCAGCACGTTTGCCAGAAGAGCTGGCGACTTTCACCAGGGTGAAGCACAAACTTTCTTGCTGGGAAGAAGTCTGTCTTGAGAGTTTTGCACTGTGGTCCCGAGTGGCCTGCGTGCGCATGTTCTATCAATGGCGCACAAGGGTCACTTGGGCATAGCGAAGGTCAAGCAGCGATGTCCAGACCTTGTGTGGTGGCCAGGCATTGACCACGACATTGAAGCCCTGGTCAGGGATTGTGCTGCATGCCGCCTCAGTGGGGAAACAGGAAAATCTCTCTCCCCCCTTCCTCCGCAGCCTCTCGCGTGGGCGTCCCGCCACTGGAAGCACATCCAGCTGGACATCTGTGGCGAGATACGTGGGCATGCAGTCCCTCACCATCAGCGCTTCCTGGTGGTGGCATATGACCTCCACTTTAACCTCTCTAGGCTAGGCGGGACGAATTCGTCCCACCTACGTAACAGCCACTGCAAGCCTGTGGCGCGATTTTCAAAACGTTAAAAATCCTATTATTTCAATTTCTCAAACATATGACTATTTTACAGCCATTTAAAGACAAGACTCTCGTTAATCTAACCACACTGTCCGATTTCAAAAAGGCTTTACAACGAAAGCAAAACATTAGATTATGTCAGCAGAGTACCAAGCCAGAAATAATCAGACACCCATTTTTCAAGCCAGCATATAATGTCACCAAAACCCAGAAGACAGCTAAATGCAGCACTCACCTTTGATGATCTTCATCAGATGACAACCCTAGGACATTATGTTATACAATACATGCATGTTTTGTTCAATCAAGTTCATATTTATATCAAAAACCAGCTTTTTACATTAGCATGTGACGTTCAGAACTAGCATACCCCCGCAAACTTCCGGGGAATTCGCTAACATTTTACTAAATTACTCACGATAAACGTTAACAAAAAGCATAACAATTATTTTAAGAATTATAGATACAGACCTCCTCTATGCACTCGATATGTCCGATTTTAAAATAGCTTTTTGGTGAAAGCACATTTTGCAATATTCTAAGTACATAGCCCAGGCATCACGGGCTCGCTATTTAGACACCCGGCAAGTTTAGCACTCACCATAATCATATTTACTATTATAAAAGTTTGATTACCTTTTGTTGTCTTCGTCAGAATGCACACCCAGAACTGCTACTTCAATAACAAATGTTGGTTTGGTCCAAAATAATCCATCGTTATATCCGAATAGCGGCGTTTTGTTCGTGCGTTCCAGACACTATCCGAAATAGTAAAGAAGTGTCACGCGCATGGCGCAATTCGTGACAATAAAATTCTAAGTATTCCATTGCCGTACTTCGAAGCATGTCAACCGCTGTTTAAAATCAATTTTTACGACATTTTTCTCGTAGAAAAGCGATAATATTCCGACAGGGAATCTCCTTTTCGGCAAACAGAGGAAAAAATCCCAAAGGCGGGGGCGGTCGGGGTCACGAGCATAAGCCCAGTGTCCCTTGATCGGCCACTTGAGAAAGGCGATAATGTGTTTCAGCCTGGGGCTGGAATGACGACATTCTGTTTTTTCCCGGGCTCTGAGCGCCTATGGACGACGTGGGAAGTGTCACGTTAGAGCAGAGATCCTTAGTAAATGATAGAGATGGAAAAGAAGTTCAAGAATGGTCAGACAGGCCACTTCCTGTAAAGGAATCTCTCAGGTTTTGACCTGCCATTTGAGTTCTGTTATACTCACAGACACCATTCAAACAGTTTTAGAAAATGTAGGGTGTTTTCTATCCATATGTAATAAGTATATGCTTATTCTAGTTACTGGGTAGGAGTGGTAACCAGATTAAATCGGGTATGTTTTTTATCCAGCCGTGTCAATACTGCCCCCTATCCTAAACAGGCTAAGTGGCCAGAAGTGGTTCCTGTCGGAATTGTCACAGCACAGGCCATCGAGGACATCCTATACAGCCTGTTCACAAGGTGGGGCCTACCCCTCACCACGGACAATGGGCCCCAGCTAACCTCTGTTGCGTTATCCTCCTATCTCAGCAACAAGGGAATCAAACTCATCCGCCTACTACAACCCACACGCTACCCAAATGCTGAAGAATGGTATCAGAGCGCACCTGGTCCAGGGGTGCACATTCCAAACTACTTTGAACCAAACGCAAATGCACTACAGAGCAAGCAAACACCCAACAACACAGGTCTACCCGGCATCTGTCATGCTAGGTCGTGAGATGGAACTGCCACTGGACAGACTCAGAACACAGAGAGTAGCAGAACCGGCGACTAGGCGCACCCAAGAAAAGCAGGCAGGCACCAAAGAGCAATGAAACAGCGTTTCGACAAGGCCCATAGGATGAAGAAGCCGATCATCCAAGTGTCAGACTGGTCCGAGCCCGACGGCCTCAGCGGTTAAACAAAATGGCCTCATTCTGGTCGGACCCCTTGCAGGTCAGTCGACAACTGGTGTCTGCCACCTTCCTACTGAGCAATGGATCACGCTGGCACGCCAGCTGCCTCAGAAAAGTCGCTGCCCCTCAAGAAATACAAATGCCCACAAAACTGACATACAGGCCAGAGACGCCACCTGATGGACCTCCTCCACTACTACCACCCAAGCCCCAGCCTCTGTGGGCTTCCAAAGGACATTTTTATATATGGTACTAGTCCCTGGTTTTGGAAAGGGTGGGAAATGCTATGTACGGTACGACGTGCTGTTTGTCGTACTGTACGTTGTTATGGTTTACGACAGTGTACTGCTCTACGGATGAATGGGTTGTCAGAATGAGTGGCACATGTCATTAAACGATTGAGTGATGTACAATGTGAAACTGTGCAGATGTGCGTTCTTGACATCTAAGCTAGATATAACACTACTGTCAACCCATTCCAAACCGGGGTCAGGTACATTAGGGCACACCATAGCAAAATGTTTTGCAATGGAATACAAAAGTGAGCATGTCTTATTGGTCAAATTCAGATCGTACCACCTCATTTCGCTCCATTTTGTTTTGTTTCATGCCTACTGAACATAGCCCTGCTTGGTTTCTCAGGTGGTTGAGGACGGCTACGAGTTCTTTGCGAAGAGGCTGGTGACGCTGTTCTTGGCCCCAAACTACTGTGGCAAGTTTGACAACGCCGGAGCCATGATGAACATGGACGAGACCCTCGTGCTCCTTTCAGGTAAAGGGATATTACTGAAATTACTGAGATAATTAATTTGAACAATATCTCAATGTGATTTAGTAATGTGTTTTTGTTGTTGTCTGTGTCCATTGTCTGTATTGGCTGTAATGGTAGTTGTCTGTATTAGCTGGTGTGAACAAATTTCCAGTTTGGGGATCCATAAAGTACTTTCTTATCTTAAGTGTTAGTATACACTCCCCTACATATGTACTTGGACAGTGATTCAACATTTTTACATTTAGCTCTATACTCCAGCATTTTGGATTTGAGAGCAAATGTTACATGTGAGGTGACAGTACAGAATGTCCCCTTTTATTTCAGGGTATTTTCAAACGTATCTGAGAAATGAAATGAAAATAGAAATGAAAGCACTTTATACTGTACCTCGTCCCCACATTTGAAGATGTCATAAACGCCAGTAAATACATAGCCAAATATTTTGTTTTTGCATCACTGTGCAGTTACATACTGTACGCAGGGGAGTGTATGTTGTATTATAGTTGGCATTTATTATAGTTATTTTTTCGAACGCAAGTGTCTTGTTTGTTCTTCTCAATCCTCCCCAGATCCTCAAGCCTGCAGACAAGAAGCTGTTCTACGGGGGCAGAGGAGGCATAGGTTCCGGATGGCCCGTCACTCCCCCCAGGAAAGCCCAAAAATTACCGCCCCTCTCTCAGCCTCCACCTGCGCCCAATCCTGCCTGCCCTCTCTACCTCTCTTTCCTCTCTTTCACCAAACAGCCAGACATTCCCCCCCAGGAAAGCCAAAAATATGACCGCCCACTCGCCCCTCCCTCAGCCTCCACCTGCGCCCCACCCTGCCTGCCCTCTCTACCTCTCTTTCACCAAACAGCCAGACATTGCCCCCAGGAAAGCCAAAAAATGACCGCCCCTCTCAGCCTCCACCTGCGCCCAACCCTGCCTGCCCTCTCTACCTCTCTTTCCTCTCTTTCACCAAACAGCCAGACATTCCCCCCCAGGAAAGCCAAAAAATGACCGCCCCTCCACCAGCGCCCCACCCAGCCTGCCCTCTCTACCTCTCTTTTCTCTCTTTCACCAAACAGCCAGACATTCCCCCCAGGAAAGCCAAAAAATGACCGCCCCCTCGCCCCTCCCTCAACCTCCACCTGCGCCCCACCCTGCCTGCCCTCTCTACCACCAAACAGCCAGACATTCCCCCCAGGAAAGCCAAAAAATGACCGCACCTCTCTCAGCCTCCACCTGCGCCCCACCCTGCCTGCCCTCTCTACCTCTCTTTCCTCTCTTTCACCAAACAGCCAGACATTCCCCCCAGGAAAGCCAAAAAATTACCGCCCCCTCGCCCCTCCCTCAGCCTCCACCTGCGCCCCACCCTGTCTGCCCTCTCTACCTCTTTACCTCTCTTTCACCAAAACAGCCAGACATTCCCCCCCAGGAAAGCCAAAACATGACCGCCCCTCTCTCAGCCTCCACCTGCGCCCCACCCTGCCTGCCCTCTCTACCTCTCTTTCCTCTCTTTTAACAAACAGCCAGACATAAAACAAGTACCCATGGCTTTTAATTTTTTTATTGTAATTCTTAAGAAAAACATTTAATGCTATGAATTTTCTAAGAGTGGGTGTGTTTCCGTCTGCGTGTGAGCATTACAAAGTGTGTGTACATTATGTGCGAAAATGTGCGAGATTTGTACAATCCCCTTCTCTACCCACTTTGCCCCATTGAAAGGATGAAACCAGTGTCAGCCTCTATGTTAAAATCTGCGTTCGGGAGACAGTGGCCACAGCTGACCTGATGAATTTAGCAGCAAACTCCTGCAAACAGATTGTGTGTGTGTGTGTTTGTGCAAGGGGGATTGCTTTGTTTTTCCCTGTGCTGTAAAATGTCAAACAAATATGTGTGTGTGCCGTGTGACTTCTCCCGCTTCATGTAAGATGTTTGAATATCCTCGAGCAGTAGAGGTTAAGTGTGTCGATTGTCTCAAAGGAAAGCAAGCATCCCCTCCACTCGCACGCACATGCACACACATACAATTACCCTTTTCATAGATCAGATGCATAAGAGCCAGAGCTGTAAAAAAACACACAATTTAGGTTTGTACAGATTTGATAACTTGAAAAAGATTTGTCTTCATCAAGTTGACCAATAAAGTGAGAATCTGAATTACATATTTCTTTCATTGATTTTCTTTTATCTTTGCTAACCAACCCCATCTTGTCAATGCAGTTTATTGTCTGATAGAAAATAATACCCCTATTACCCTCATCAATCTGGAATAAAATGATCTAGTTTCAGCTCCTTCTGCAAAGTGTTCCAAGATTATGGGGCAGCAAAACTAACATTACTCGTACCAGACTTCATTGTTGTGTTAGGAATACTATATAAAATACAGTTTTGAGATCTCAGATGGTAATATCCATGACTCGGTAGGATGAATAAAGTGATTAAATATATTGGCAGGTACCCTAAGATGGCCTTATAGACAAACGTACCAGTGAGTCTGTTGCTTACAGTTAGGGCTGGCCTTCCAGCTAACTGATATAAGGTACATTGATATGTAAAAGATATTGTGTTTGTTACAAATCTAAGAGCAGCATGGTAGAGTGTGTGAAGGTAAGACGCTGGGGGATTAATGTACAGCATTTCACCATAATCCAATAAAACCAAAAAACTGGCTGCAAGAAGGTATTTTCTAGTTTGAAATTAAAAACAAGACTTGTTTCTAAAGACAAAGCCCAACTTAAATTTAAAGGTACCAATGCAGCCATTTTCATCTAAATATCAAATCATTTATGGGTAACAATTAAGTACCTTATCGTGATTGTTTTAAAATAGCTTCTTAGCAAAATAAAATTTCTCAAGCAATCATTTTGCTAGGAATGTCCAGGAGTGGTCTGAGAGAGGGGCCTAATTGGAGGAGCCTAATGGGAGGGATGTGAAACCTGAAAACTAGCTGTTATTGGCAGAGAGGAGGGAAAACTCTTTGTTATTGGACTATTAACTTATACACAGGTGGTCCAAAAACCCCACCCAGCCAAACAAGCTGAAATTTTATTTTCAAACAGCTTACACTAAAAGTGCATTATTATAATTTCACAGTATTATTCCAACCTCAGTGTGAAAATATAAGTATATTAAACACAGGACAATCACGTTTTTGACTGCACTGCCCCTTTAAGCTTTCTAGTGAGCTGTTGAATGTTGGGCTTTAAAGATAGAGCTTTATCAAGGTGAAATCTCAAGTACTTGTATGATGACGCCACCTCTATTGGCTTATTTTGCAAAGTGACTGAGGCAGATTTGCTTTCTTGATCTTGAAAATACCATTAGTTTAGTTATCTGCATTTAAGACCAATTTGAGCTGAAAGAGGTTATGTTGGACAGCAAACGCTTCCTGATTTTGGGAAATGCCTCATCTAGCGTGGGAGCAGTACCATAGATGGTGTCATCTGCATGTAGACGTACCTTTGCACCAGCAATGTTTTCAAAAGTTACTTATATAAATAGTGAACAATAACGGCCCAAGAATGAAACCCTGTGGCACTCCAGTATTTACAAAAAATCTTGTCAAATGTCATGCAATCAATCTGTACACATTGTCATTTAATCATTAAACCAACCAAAAGCTTTACTTGAAAGGCCTATGTTTGACAATCTCTACATCAATATATCATGCTCTACTGTGTCAAATGCTTTAGACACTTCAAATGAGAGACGCATGGTGCTGTGGGTTCACGTTTCATCTTGAAATACCTTCCAATAGGTTAGTCACATGTCTGCCAAACACTAAGTGTTGTCTAGCCGATGTCCATAGAGTGGTGTTCTGAGTTGCCAGACTGAAGTGGGTTGAGGTAGAATGTGCAGTTACGTGAGAGGTCATTGGACTTTGTATGGTAAACGTTGCTCATTGGTTAATGGTCATTGTCAATGAATGGCTTACGACAAAATCTCGAGAGTCATGCTATAACTCATAAATGAACAACGGAACACATTACTCGATGCTGTAGCATTTGACTGTTCGCTTGCTGTACTTCTGCAAGAACAAAATGTGCAAATGTAATTTTTTTAAGTAATTCAAATAAATATTGATCCTGTGTTGCTAGATCACTCTTTCACACTCTCCATTCTATATTTATAAAAAAATATGTTTCTCTTTTCGGTATTTCCCAGTCTCTGTTTTCATTCATACGTCTTGCTGTCATCAACACTCGTCCGTCAATACGCTCTGTCCATCAATATGCCTTCCCTTCATAACCCCAATAAGGTGAGGGGTAAAGGAAATATTAGAAGTTTTAGATCGAAAAATGCCACATTTGCCCATGTTCTGTGACCAACGGGATCTATCAACTCAAACGTTTCCCCTTTAGTTCATACAGTACTTTTCTATTCTTGGCCACATTAATTCCTGCAGTGTCATTCCCTAGCATGTGCCATACGCAATTACAGATAGTCATTCGAAGAAAGAAGTTAAAGAAAGTAGGCTATGAATGTGCACGTGTCCCTCTTAGGGAGGGCAGGGCTCAACTCCTTGGGTGTCTTGTTGGGTGTGCGTTACCATCCCCACCTCTCAACTATTACACCCAGTGACTAGCATTAGGTTCCCTCTGCTGGACCCATACCGAACTAAGGAGGTCTACGGTAGCACAGATTGCTAAACATGCAGTCTTTCTCTGGGTTATACAGTGTTGTTTCAACACTTCAGCAACATTGGTTCTACCTTTGCATCATCCTCTTCTGGATGATTTTGTGCATTGGTGTGACAGTGCATTTTTACTGAATGATACAAAAACAAAGCCTTGAATTGATTTCAGGCGTCAACCACGTACCCCTCAGAACACTACCATCAAGGGCCAGGTGGTGGTCACAGTAGACAACAACTTCAAGTATCTTGGCACAATGATTGATAATAAATTCAACTTCGAGTGTAACACTGACATGCTGTGTAAGAAAGGCCAACAACGCCTTTTTTTGTCTCAGGAAACTGGCAAAGTTCCAGGTAGAGAGGACCTTGATGACTCTCTTTTATATGTCATATGTAATCTGTCTTAACATTTTCTTTGATTTGCCAGTATGGCAACCAGTGGTGGAAAAAGTACTTAAATTGTCATACCTGAGTAAAAGTAACGATATGTTAATAGAAAATGCCTCAAGTAAAAGTGAAAGTCGCCCAGTAAAATACTACTTGAGTAAAAGTCTAAAAGTATTTGGTTTTAAATATACTTAAGTATCAACAGTAAATGGAATTGCTCAAATGAACTTAAGTAGAAAAAGTAAAAGTATAAACCATTTCAAATTCCTTATAGAGCATCCTGACTGGTTGCATCACTGCCTGGTACGGCAATTGCTCGGCCTCTGACCACAAGGCACTACAGAGGGTAGTGCGTACGGCCCAGTACATCACTGGGGCTAAGCTGCCTGCCATCCAGGACCTCTACACCAGGCGGTGTCAGAGGAAGGCCCTAAAAATTGTCAAAGACCTGTTCTCTCTACTACCGCATGGCAAGCGGTACCAGAGTGCCAAGTCTAGGACAAAAAGGCTTCTCAACAGTTTTTACCCCCAAGCCATAAGACTCCTGAACAGGTAACCAAATGGCTACCCGGACTATTTGTATTGTGTGCCCCCCCAACCCCTCTTTTACGCTGCTGCTACTCGCTGTTTATCATATATGCATAGTCCTTTAACTATACATTCATGTACATACTACCTCAATTGGGCCGATCAACCAGTACTCCCGCACATAGGCTAACCGGGCTATCTTCATTGTGTCACGCCACCCACCACCCGCCAACCCCTCTTTTACACTACTGTTACTCTCTGTTCATCATATATGCATAGTCACTTTAACCATATCTACATGTACATACTACCTCAATCAGCCCGACTAACCGGTGTCTGTATGTAGCCTCGCTACTGTATATAGCCTCACTACTGTTATTTTTTACTGTCTTTTTACTTCTTTACTTACCTATTGTTCACCTAATATTTTTTTCACTATTGGTTAGAGCCTGTAAGTAAGCATTTTACTATAAGTGCACGTGACAAATAAACTTTGATTTGATTTGATCGCAGTGCTAGAGGTGTCATTTATGAGGGCGGCGCACAATTGGCATTGGAAAACTACCCTGGTCTTTGTGGTTGAATCTGTGTTTGAAATTGAGATGTGAGGTACAGAGATGAGGTAGTCTTATCAAAAATCATGTTAAACACTATTATATGCAATTTATGTGATTTCTTAATTAAGCTCATTTTTAATCCTGAACCTATTTAGGCTTGCCATAACAAAGAGGTTGAATATATTTTTATTTAACTAGGCAAGTCAGTTATTAAGAACAAATTCTTATTTACAATGAAGGCCTACCCTGGCCAAACCCTAACCCAGACAACGCTGGGCCAATTGTGTGCCACCCTTTGGGACTCCCAATCTCGGCCAGTTGTGATACAGCCTGGAATCAAACCAGGATCTGCAGTGACGCCTGTAGCACTGAGATGCAGTGCCTTAGACCGCTTCGCCACTCGGGAGCCCTTACTGACTCAAGACATTTCAGCTTTTCATTTTTTATTAACTTGTACAAAAGAATAATACAAAAAATATGATTCCACTTTGACATTAAAGGGAATTGTGTGTTGGCCAGTGACAACAAATTTCAATTGAATTACTTTTAAATTCAGGCAACAACACAACAAAATGTCAAAAATATTTTCTAAAGGCACTAACTGGTTTGTATGTGTGTGGCTTTAGCTGAGATTGCTCTTTACAGAGTCAAGTATACTGAACAAAAATATAAACACAACATGTAAAGTGCTAGTCCCATGTTTCATGAGTTGAAATAAAAGATCACAAATGTTTCATACACAAAAAGCTTATTTCTCTCAAATGTTGTGCACACATTTGTGACTCACCACCTGGATTCAGTCTTATGTAGCAACATTTTAAGTTCCGTTTTTTCACATTCGATAAAAGTAGAGACTCAGAGCTACAAAATGGTATATCATTCACTGCATTTGAGGAAACAATGGGATAGTAATTCTGCTTTGAAAGTTGATCAACTTGTAAACTCACTTTGAGAAAACCGTCTTTCAATGTTTTGGTACTACTAGTGGAGAGCCCTTCTTTGTCTACACCCATTCAGCATTGTTCACACTCTCTTAAGGACATTCAGAGACTTGTCCCAAAGGATTTCTTTCGATTTCTAGAAAGTGTTTTACTAAATTATTTCAGTCAATGGTGAGCTCACCTGTGATGTAATTCATTATAAATAATAATTGCTATTAGCTAATTAATATTGTAGTTTCTGTCAGCCGAGAGTTATCTAAATTTGACTGCTTATATTATGTCAATCTTTCCTTAGTTAGCACTAGGACAAATGTAGCCTACATTTTCTGGTTTGGATGATTGTGTTATGCTGTAGCTACTTCTGTGAATGTCTGAACACTGCATCCAAAAACAAAGGTTGTCTCATTCAGGACATAACTTTGTAAGGACAGTGTTTGTGCAAAATGTTTCTGTGAAAAAACTGTGTTACCAGCTCAAGCACTGACTGTTGTGTCAATTGAAACTGGACATTCTAAATAAGGGTTCTAATCACACCGGTTTGAGTGTACGCTGCAGGGACCACTGTAGAATGATCACACCCGTTTGTTGATGTGTGTGAAAAGGTAAAAATCTATTTCCAGGCTCCAGCATTTCGCCCCATCCTAAATTGGTTTAAACATGACTGCCACCTTGCTGAGTTGAGATAAATATTGTGTCTCCTATTGCCCTGGAAGAGGTGGTCTTCACTGATATATCCCAAATTACACTTTGGTCTAATTATTGCTCACACAATTTATATTTTGCACAAAATTTGAAAACAACGTTACTGTGAATCCAAAATGTTATGCTCATACTCCAATATACCACAATAATGCCTTGCGATCTGGAGGGTGGCCTTTTGCATTCCCCCAATGGTCCAAATGTGGAATCCGTATCCTTACTGATATCATGGATATCAGTTTGAGAACATTCCAAGATTTGAAAGAAACATACAGGTAAGGCTTTATTTGACACCCATAATACGTCACAATAGACCTTCAATGCTGCAGAAATGTTTTGGTACCCTTATCCAGATACAGTTGAAGTCGGAAGTTTGGAAACACTTAGGTTGGAGTCATTAAAACTCGTTTATCAACCACTCCACAAATTTCTTGTTATTAACAAACTATAGTTTTGGCAAGTCGGTTAGGACATCTACTTTGGGCATGACACAATTGGTTACAGACAGATTATTTCACTTAATCACAATCTCAGTGGGTCAGAAGTTTACATACACTTACTGTGCCTTTAAACAGCTTGGAAAATTCCAGAAAATTATGTCATGGCTTTAGAAGCTTCTGATAGGCTAATTGACATCATTTGAGTCAATTGGAGGTGTACCTGTGGATGTATTTCAAGGCCTACCATCAAATTCAGTGCGTCTTTGCTTGACATCATGGGAAAATCAAAATAAATCAGCCAAGACCCCAGAAAAACAATTGTAGACCTCCACAAGTCTGGTTCATCCTTGGGAGCAATTTCCAAACGCCTTGAAGGTACCACGTTCATCTGTACAAACAATAGTACGCAAGTATAAACACCATGGGACCACGCAGCCGTCATACCGCTCAGGAAGGAGACGCGTTCTGTCTCCTAGAGAGGAATGTACTTTGGTGCAAAAAGTGCAAATCAATCCCAGAACAACAGCAAAGGACCTTGTGAAGATGCTGGAGGAAACAGGTACAAAAGTATCTATATCCACAGTAAAACGAGTCCTATATCGACATAACCTGAAAGGCCGCTCAGCAAGGAAGAAGCCACTGCTCCAAAACCGCCATAAAAAAGCCAGACTACAGTTTGCAACTGCACATGGGGACAAAGATCATACTTTTTGGAGAAGTGTCCTCTGGTCTGATGAAACAAAAAAATAACTGTTTAGCCATGATGACCATTGTTATGTTTGGAGGAAAAAGGGGGAGGATTGCAAGTCGAAGAACACCATCCCAAACGCAAAGCACGGGGATGGCAGCATCATGTTGTGGGGGTGCTTTGCTGCAGGAGGGACTGGTGCACTTCACAAAGTAGATTGCATCATGAAATGTATGTGGATATATTGAAGCAACATCTCAAGACATCAGTCAAGAAGTTAAAGCTTGGTCGCAAATGGGTCTTCCAAATTGACAATGACCCCAAGCATACTTCCAAAGTTGTGGCAAAATGGCTTAAGGACAACAAATTCAAGGTATTGGAGTGGCCTTCACAAAGCCCTGACCTCAACCCTATAGAAAATGTGTGGGCAGAACTGAAAAAGCGTGTGAAAGGAAAGAGGCCTACAAACCTGACTCAGTTAACTTCTCTAGGGTCTGTGGGACGCTACCGTCCCACCTGGCCAACATCCAGTGAAATTGCAGAGCGCCAAATTCAAAAACAGAAATACTCATTATAACAATTGATGAAACATGGATTTACATGGGTTTAAATATAAACTTCTTGTTAATCCAACCACAGTGTCAGATTACAAAAATAATTTACGGCGAAAGCAAACCATGCGATTATCTGAGAATAGCGCCCAGCAGACAAATCATTACAAACAGTAACCAGCCAAGTAGACGAGTAACAAAAGTCAGAAATAGCGATAAAATGAATCACTTACCTTTGATGATCTTCATATGGTTACACTCACAAAACTCCCAGTTACCCAATAAATGTTTGTTTGTTCGATCAAGTCCCTCTTTATATCCAAAAACCTCTGTTTTGTTGGTGTGTTTTGTTCAGTATTCCATTGGAACAAAGCGTGGTTACAAAAGACAAACAAGAAATCTAAAAAGTACCATAAAGGTTCATAGAAACATGTCAAATTATGTTTATAATCAATCCTCAAGTTGTTTTTGTCATAAATAATCAATAATATTTCAACCGGACAAAAGCTTCGTCAATAGAAAAGGAGAAACAAGAAAGGCGCGCTCCCGGTCGTGCGCTGGCTTCATGTCTGGAAATTTCCACTGTCCTCTCATTGAATGTGCTGTATCTCCATCATTTTTCAGATTAAAAGCCTAAAACAATGCCTATAGACTGGCCACATGTAGAAAAAGGCATAGAGATCGTTAACTGCGTCATAAGTTGTTGTATGGTGGATAGGCTTTCAATGGAAAAACAGGCATTTCAAAATAAAGGCACTTCTTGGATGGATTTTCCTCAGGTTTTTGCCTGCCATATCAGTTCTGTTATACTCACAGACATTTTGTTAACAGTTTTGGAAACGTTAGAGTGTTTTCTATCCAAATCTACCAATGATATGCATATCCTAGCTTCTGGACCTGAGTAGCAGGCAGTTTACTTTGGACACGTTTTTCATCCAAAATTCCGAATGCTGCCCCCTACTCTAGTGAGGTTAAACCAGCTCTGTCAGGAGGAATGGGCCAAAATTCACCCAACTTATTGTGGGAAGCTTGTGGAAGGCTACCCGAAATGTTTGACCCAAGTTCAACAATTTAAAGGCAATGCTACCAAGTACTAATTGAGGGTATGTAAACTTCTGACCCACTGGGAATGTGATGAAAGAAATAAAAGATGAAATAAATAATTCTCTCTACTATTATTCTGACATTTCACATTCTTAAAATAAAGTAGTGATCCTAACTGACCTAAAACAGGGGATTTTTACTTGGATTAAATGTCAGGAATTGTAAAACTGAGTTGAAATGTATTTGGCTAAGGTGTATGTAAACCTCCGACTTCAACTGTATGTGCCTCGACACAATCCTGTCTCAGAGCCCTACGGACAATTCCTTCAACCTCATGGCTTGGTTTTTTCTCTTATGTACACTGTCAATTGTGGGACCTTGTAAAGACAGGTGTGCCTTTCCAAATCATGTCCAATCAAATGAAATATACCACAGGTGGACTCCAGTCAAGTTGTAGAACATTCTAAAGGAAGATCAATGGAAACAGGATGCACCTGAGCTCAATTTTGAGTCTCATAGCAAAAGGTATGAATACTTATGTAAATAAGGTATTTCTATTGGGTATTTTTATAAATTAAAAAAAAATCTAAAAACCTGTTTTCGCTTTGTCATGATGGGGTATTGTGTGTTGATTGATGAGGAAAAAAGTATTTAATCAATTTTAGAATAAGGCTGTAATGTAACAAAATGTGGAAAAGGAAAAGAGTCTGAATACTGTGTATATATATACACACATACATAACCAAAAGTATGTGGACACCTGCACGTCGAACATCTCATTCCAAAATCAAGGGTATTAATAGGAAGTTGGTCACCTTTTTGCTGCTTCTCCAGGATAGGGTCTATTTTACTCCATTTCCGCCTGACTGACGTGCCCAAAGTAAATTGCCTGTTGCATATACTTGATACCATTGGAAAGAAAACACTCTGAAGTTTGTAGAAATGTTAAAATAATGTAGGAGACTATAACACAATTGATATGGTAGCAGAAAATCCTAAGAAAAACCAAACAGAATTTTGTTTTTCTTTTGAGAGTATGCTCTTCCAATGGAACGTATAGGTAAAAAATGAAATCTAGCTCCCAGAATGCAATTCCTATGGCTTCCACTTGATTTCAGTAGTCTTTGTTCAAGGTTTCAGACTTGTTTCTTCCCAAACGAGGAAGAATAATGAGTTTTGATACAGGAACACAGACTTGGAAATCACTGTATGCGCACGCCATGAAGAGGACACGCACCTGCTAATATCGTTTTCCTATTGAACATACTTCTTTCTGTATTAAATATTATAGTTTAATTACATTTTAGGGTATGTGAGGGTTAAATAGAAACATATTTTGACATGTTTTAACAAAGTTTAGTGTAGCTTTTTGGATTCCTTTCTCTGCAGGTTGAATGAGGGGATTACTCAAATCGATGGCACCAACTAAACTGACATTTTGGGATATAAAGAAGGATTTTATCTAACAAAACGACACTACATGTTGTAGCTGGGACCCTTTGGATGACAAGATTACATGCTTTCGCTGTAAAGCCTACTGTAAATCGAACAGTGCAGTTAGATTAACAAGAATTTAAGCTTTTAACCGATATAAGACACTTGTATGTACATAAATGTTTAATATCCATAATTTTTATGATTATTTCTTTGAATTGCGAGCCCTCCAGTTTCACCGGAAGTTGTCCTGCTAGCGGGACGCCTAGCCTTAATTAAGAAGAGCCTCCATTCTTCTGGAAAAGCTTTTCACTAGATATTGGAACATTGAACGGAAGTCCCCGCAGCAGCCACAAGAGCATTAATGATGTTTGGTAATTAGGCCTGGCTCGCAGTTGACGTTCCAATTCATCCCAAAGGTGTTCGATAGGGTTGAGGTGGGTGTCATCCCTCAACAGTACAGTACAGTAGCATGGATGTATCCAAATAAATATCACTAGAAAAGAGCTTAAATGCAAATGCAGCAACTTTGATGTCATTCTCTTTGCAGTTGACACGACTGTGACTAGTTGACTAGCTAGCAAGCAAGGGATAAGAACATTGCCAGCCTGCATAGCAATCAAACAAATAGAATGAACAACAAGTCCGCTTCTCTAGCAACCTAACCAATAGAACAAACAACCAGGTATAGTAGAAGGATAAAAATAGTATGAATTTAAATCGGAGAAAACAGGTCAGTTTTACCAGTAAATGTGTGCTTGTTTTCTTTGGCAATCGTGGTATTGCGGGATAAACGCCTCCGCTTTGTACATGATCTGGAACTAATAAACTTGAGCAGTACCGATTATTTCCAGATAAATGTACAAAGCATCAGTGTTTATGTCTTACATTTACATACATACTGTACATGTATCTGTCCATCTGCCCTTTGCTGTGCTCGGTCCTCTCCTTTCTGCCTCCGTCTCCGTCTGGTGCAAACTGCAGCCACCTTATGACGAACTTTTCCGTCTCGCCATCTGTAGCCTTGGATGTGAAAGTGTTTCTCCTGACAGCACCTTTGAATAGCAGAAAAATAAGAAGTAGTTACAATTAGTCAGATTTTCACAGCACATGAAAATCAATGTTTTTTCAATACCGAGTCAAACAGATCAAGAGATATAAATATGTGCCTATTGTAGTGCCACCGTGTGGTCAATCTGAATGTGCTTGCATATGTTGAGTATGTACTAAAGTTAGTTTACAATAAATATGTGTCTGATGTATATGCATTTATGTGCCAGCCCACGCCAACATGCATGTTTATTGGTCAGTTGTTTGACATACTAGTCTGGAAAATATTGCGTTGAAAGACCTTGGTCAATAAATGCAATATCAAGTTTCATCCAGATCTATTTTCTGTGATCCATTGTCAGGCTGTGTCATAATAGTATTGTAATTTCTAATTACAGTGTAAAAATATTGTGTAAAGTATTCACCCCATTGGCATTTTTCCTATTTTATTGCCTTACAACCTGGAATTAAAATAGATGTTTTGGGGGTTTGCATCATTTGATTTACACAACATGCCGACCACTTTGAAGATTCACAATAAAAAAAATATTTTGTAAAACAAGACAAAAAGACAGAACTTGAGCGTGCAAAACTAATCACCCCCCAAAAGTCAATACTTTGTAGAGCCACCTTTTGCAGCAATTACAGCTGCAAGTCTCTTGGGGTATGCATCTATAACCTTTGCACATCTAGCCGCTGAGATTTTTGCCCATTCTTCAAGGCAAAACTGCTCCAGCTCCTTCAAGTTGGATGGGTTCCGCTGGTGTACAGCAATCTTTAAGTCATACCACAGATTCTCAATTGGATTGAGGTCTGGGCTTTGACTAGGCCATTCCAAGACATTTCAATGTTTCCCCTAAACCACTCGAGTGTTGCTTTAGCAGTATGCTTAGCATCAAGGTCCTGCTGGAAGGTGATCCTCCGTCCCAGTCTCAAATCTCTGGAAGACTGAAACAGGTTTCCTCAAGAATTTTCCTGTATTTAGCCCCATCCTTCAATTCTGACCAGTTTCCCAGTCCCTGCCGATGAAAAACAACCCCACAACATGATGCTGCCACCACCATGCTTCACTGTGGGGATGGTGTTCTCGGAGTGATGAGAGGTGTTGGGTTTGCGCCAGACATTGTGTTTTCCTTGATGCCCAAAAAGCTACATTTTAGTCTCATCTGACCAGAGTACATTCTTCCATATGTTTGGGGAGTCTCCCACATGCCTTTTGGTGAACACCAAACGCGTTTGCTTATTTCTTTTTTTAAGCAATGGCTTTTTTCTGGCCACTCTTCCGTAAAGCCCAGCTCTGTGGAGTGTATGGCTTAAAGTGGTCCTATGGACATATACTCCAATCTCCGAGGTGGAGCGTTGCAGATCCTTCAGGGTTATCTTTGGCCTCTTTGATTAATGCCCTCCTTGCCTGGTCTGTGAGTTTTGGTGGGCGGCCCTCTCTTGGCAGGTTTGTTGTGCTGTCATATTCTTTCCATTTTTTAATAGTGGATTTAATGGTGGTCAGTGGGATGTTCAAAGTTTCTGATATTTTTTTATAACTCAACCCTGATCTGTACTTCTCCACAACTTCGTCCCTGACCTGTTTGGAGAGCTCCTTGGTTTTCATGGTGCCGCTTGCTTAAAGGTGTTGCAGACTTTGGGGCTTTTCAGAACAGGTGTATATATACACTGAGATCATGTGACAGATCATGTGACACTTTGATTGCACACAGTGGACTTTATTTAACTAATTATGTGACTTCATATGCACACACACTTTTCCGGTTTAATTATTTCTTTCTTTTTTGAAACAAGTACATTTTTTCCACTTCACCAATTTGGACTATTTTGTGCATGTCCATTACATGAAATCCAAATAAAAATCCATTTAAATTACAGGTTCTAATGCAACAAAATAAGAAAAACTCCAAGGGGAATGAATACTTTTGCAAGGCACTGTAGAAGCGGTTTTATTTGGTGCTGCCATAGAGTTACATAAGAAGTGCCCATCCAAGAAGGCACAAGGTCATTGGCCACAGATAAAATGACGTCAAATCACATTATATGTACAGTAACTTTGATTGGACAGATCATATTAACATAATTCTTTCAAAATCATAGCTAGCAGTCATCATCATGAATCAATTTGACAATCTACTGGCAAATCATTTTTAATCCTTGTCATATGAAGGGAAATAATGGCGTGAAATTATAGATAAAATGTATCAGTGCTCATCGGCCATTGGACATAAACATTACACAACAAGTTCAACAATGAGTGGTTTGGAAGGAATCAGTGGCTAACTGCAAGCATTGCAAAGCAATCATTAGCCTGCTATTCAGTGGAGTGGCTGTGTGGTCCCAAGTTTAAGATTAAGGGTCTCTTTTTCTAGTTTAAAATTATAAACATTCAACATTGGCCATGCTGTCAAATGAACCATGATTTGTGCCGCGCACAAAACAACAACTCGGATCTGCAAAATCTGACTTTAGTGAGTTCAAGACAACTTGGAACTTGGGAAAAACGAGCTACAATGGGGAAAATACATTTTGAACTTTCATCCAACTCGGAATTGAAAATTGGGAATTCTGGCCTCTTTCTAGAGCTACGACCTGAAGATCACTGATGTCATCATGATTCAACTTTTATTTTATTTTTTTGAGTTTCCAGTTGTCTTGAAAGCACCATAAATCCAGAGAAGGACCGCCGCACTACCTTCCTGTTCAGAAATGTCCAAAAATGTATTGTATGCTGCTGCAAAAATGATGTAATATGCCAGGGAGATATGTATACTGTAGCTAAGAATGTAATACTAAATGTATGTTGTGTAGTAAACTGTTAGTAGCCCATGTGCCTCACCCTATTTTCACTTCTTAATTTCACCTACGGTTCTGACTTGGTGGTGCACATGTAGCCTATAAACTGTTTTTGAGAAATGTAATCATCGAATATTGTAAGAGCTTTCATTGTCTGCTTATATGCCCCCTTTATTTATCCTACGGTTCTGACTTGGTGTACAGGGAGAGCACTGTAAGAACTGGCCATGTTCTGAATTCTGTCGCTGTATATTTCAAAAGTGCTGTACAAATAATTATATTGATTACGTCTGTCCTAGCTCGCTCAGTAATGTCTTAATCGAAATTACGGATTGCCTCTAATCCGCTTGTCGTCCCCTTATGCCATAGTTTGTACATCTCAATTGTCAGTAGAAACCACATTTGTGTAAGCAAGTCAGCCATATCAGCTATGTTTTTTTAAAAGGCAGTAAATGAGGCTGAACTAACTGTTTCACTGCCAGACAAGGCTCTGCTGATAGCCAGATGTAGCAGTGGTAAGGTGTTGGGACTGCTGTTGGGACAGCTTTATGTAGAGGCCCTAACAGTTTGTGGGCACCGTTTGTCACTGTTATAGTGCAATTAATGTATTGTTTAGTGTTGTGTTGTGGCTTTGCTGGCATGCATCACGTTTCTTTTTCCCCCCACCAAGATTGACATGCTAAAATTGCTGTTAGGTCCTGACCAGTGAAAAGGTTCATTTGCCATTGTAGAATGGTCAGGGCGTGGCAGGGGGGTTGTTTTGTGTGTTTTGGGGTTTTTTGGTTTAAAGGGAATTTGTTCTAGTTTTCATTTTCTATGCTTCATTTTTCCATGTTGGCCGAGTATGGTTTCCAATCAGAGGCAGGTGTCTTTCGTTGTCTCTGATTGGAAGCCATACTTAGGCAGCCTGTTTTCCTTTGGGTTTTGTGGGTGGTTATTTTCCATTTAGTTGTTTTACCTGATGGAGCTGTTGGTCGTTGTTATTTTGCTGTTTAAGTGTTCTCATATAATAAATTAAGAATGAGCACTCAACACACTGCACCTTGGTCTGTTCACTACGACGCTTGTGACAGAACCACCCACCAAAAGAAGACCAAGCAGCGTGGGAGGAGGTACGTGGAGTCATGGACCTGGGAGGAAATCCTGGATGGGGCAGGACTGTGGACAAGGCCGGGAGAGTATCGCCGCCCGCCGGAGGAGATAGAGGCAGCGAAGGCGGAACGGCGTTACTGGGAGGAATGGCTGGAACTGCAAGAGGAGGCTGAGAGGCAGCATACGGGTAGTTTGGCTAGGTCAGGGGGGAGCCCTGACCGGGCATATAGGAGAGAGCCGTGGAGCAAACCGGAGCCAGTTAAGGAGTCAAGCGCTGAGTTCGACGCAAGATTCCGGGAAATGGTGCTGGCGGAAAGGGCACTGCGGAGCGGGCGTGCAGAGGGGCGAGAAATGCATTACGGTGTGATGCGCACTATCTCGCCCATCCGCACGCACAGTCCAGTGTGGTCGGTACGGGCTCAGCAGCGTTGCCATGCGAGAGTTGGCCGGCAGCCAGGAAGAAGTGCGCCGGCTCAACGCATCTGGCCTCCAGTGCGTCTCCTCGGCCCAGTTTATCCTGCGCCTGCTCTACGCACGGCAGCCCTCATTCCCCAGCACAGCCCAGTTCGCCCTGTGCCAGCGCTCCGCCCGTGCCGGGCTACAGTGACCATCCAGCCAGGACGGGGTGTGCCAGCCCTGAGCTCCAGACCTCCGGTGCGCCTCCACGGCCCAGTGTGCCCCGTGCCTGCTCTGCGCACCCAGTTTCTCATATAATAAATTAAGAATGAGCACTCAACACGCTGTGCCTTGGTCTGTTCACTGCGACGCTTGTGACAATCGCTACCTACACAAATTACTCGTCATACAAAATACATTTGCAAGACTAGACGACACCACTAATTACCTGGCTCCATCCGCACCTTTGTAAAGAAATGTAATATCTTGTCTTTTTACGTATGCCAATTATGCACTTTCATCTACAAATAGACCTCCCAGATAGTTTATCTAAACCCTTCAATTGATTCTTTCTGGTTAATTCTGAAATCCGTCTATATAAAACACAAGACACTACGATAACCTTCACCCTCCCCAATGCCATTCCTCACATAGTCAATTCTCTATCAGATACAAAGGTACCATACTCTGGAATTCTTATCTTCACATTGCCAAAACATCATCATCCCTCAATAACTTCAAGCGAAGACAGGGGGTCAGCCTGATGAACCAAACTACTTAATAATCTCCTCCATATACCCTAACACACACTCACATGCACACACATATTTAAACAAAACAAAAATACTGCATATATATATTTTTTTTGTGATTACTGATCAATTCATTTATACATTCATAATTAGTAGGTTTTGTTATCTGTTTTAAAACCTTTTTTTATTTATTTTTGTACTAATGTTGTTTTTTTGTGTTGTGGTTTTCATATAAGCCCTTGGGCTTCCAACCACAACTGCACACCGTTTTTTTAATGTGTTTTTATCTGTATTGTTGTCGATCACTTATTTTCTTTGGTGCAAATAAATCCAGCCAATGGTTAGGCAGTTGTGGTTTTGGCAAAGGGAACTGTTTGGTCAGGAGTAAAATGTACTGCCCTCAGAGCGGAAATCAAATGTTTTACCTGCGAATATCTTCCTACAAACATACAAAACTTTTTACAAGCTTACAAATCTCTCGGTAACGTGACAACAGTGACAGAATTCAGAGCAAGCGCAGATTGAAAATCTGCAAGTGTATCTTTGATTCACAACAGAATATTCATACTCGTAGCTGGACTTAATTCTGAAAATAAATTATACCTGCAAATCTTATTGAATGTATTCAAATGTCAAGTTACAAGTTTGCGACCCTTGTCAAATCTTTCACACATCATGATACAAGCTTGCGAAATTAAATTACACATTTGTGAATGGTACTTGCAACCATGAATCTCAATGTGCAACTGTGAAATACAAACTTGTGTAGTTCTGTCATTATAATCCCATAGATGAGGACGACTAGCACGCTGATGAGTTTCCCTGAGACGGTTACTGAAAGTTTGAAATTCTTGGGTTGTGCAAATCCACAGTTTCATCAGCTGTCCGGGTGGCTGGTTTTAGATGATCCCACAGGTGAAGAAGCGGATGTGGAGGTCCTGGGCTGGCGTGATTACACATGATCTGTGGTTATGAGGCCAATTGGACGTACTGCGAAATTCTCAAAAACGACATTGAAGGCGGCTTATGGTAGAGTAATTAACATTCAATTCTCTGGCAACAGCTCTGGTAGACATTCCTGCAGTCAGCATGCCAAATGCAGGCTCCCTCAAAACTTGAGACATCTGTGGCATTGTGCTGTGTCACAGAACTGCACATTTTAAAGGCCTTTTATTGACCCCAGCACAAGGTGCACCTGTGTAATGATCAGGCTGTTTTACCATCTTTTTGATATGCCACACCCGTCAGGTGGATGGATTATCTTTGCAAAGGAGAAATTCTCACTAAAAAGGATGTAAACAAATGTGACCTGATTCAGGAAACGATTTGTATGTCGTAAATCATGACTTCACAGGAGAGCTGTTTGAACGTAAAAAAATGTTGTGATAAAAATGCGTTTTTTTGGGCAGAAATGCCTTCTCAAACATGTGAACTTTCATGTGCCTTAAAACCTCTTGGGGCTAGGTGGGACGCTAGCGTGCCACCCGTGGTGCACTCCATCAACAGCAGGTGCATTTCAAGAGCGGCAAATTTGAATCCAAATAAATGTCAAAATTCAAATTTTTCAAAAATACAACTATGTTACACCATTTGAAAGATAAACATCTCCTTAATCTAACCACGTTTTACGATTTCAAAAAGGTTTTACGGCGAAAGCATAAATTTAGAGTATGTTAGGACAGTACATTTACAAGAGTTGTGTGTAATGTTTTGTCAAGTCAAAGACAGGGTCACCAAAACCATAAAACCAGCTAAAGTGATACACTAACCTTTTACAATCTCCATCAGATGACACTCCTAGGACATTATGTTAGACAATGCATGCATTTTTAGTTCTATCAAGTTGATATTTATATCCAAAAACAGCGTTTTACTATGGCATTGATGTTGAGGAAATCGTTTCCCTCCAATAACCGGCAGTCAAGTCAGCGTCACAAATTAAATAATTAAAATTAGAAAACATTGGTAAAATATTATATTGTCATTTAAAGAATTATAGATTTACATCTTTTGAACGCAATCAACTTGCCAGATTTAAAAATAACCTTACTGGGAAATCACACTTTGCAATAATCTGAGCACTGTGCCCAGAAAAATACGCGTTGCGATACAGACTAGACGTCATGTTGGGGAGATCTAAAATCGAAAATACTATGTAAATAATCCATTACCTTTGATTCTCTTCATCAGATGTCACTTCCAGGTATCACAGGTCCATAACGAATGTAGTTTTGTTCAAAAAAGCTCATCATTTATGTCCAAAAATCTCCGTCTCGTTAGCACATGATGTAAGCCAGCCGGACTTCTCGTCATGAACGAGGGGAAAAAATATATTTCCGTTCGTTCAAACATGTCAAACGTTGTATAGCATAAATCATTAGGGCCTTTTTTAACCAGAACATGAATAATATTCAAGGTGGACGAATGCATACTCTTTTCTAACGTATTGGAACGAGGGTACCCAACATGAAGTAGCGCGCCAGGTGTCTAATGGGACATCACCGTTCCATGGCTCTTGTTCGGTCAGATCTCCCTCCAGAAGACTCAAAACACTTTGTAAAGGCTGGTGACATCTAGTGGAAGCAATAGGAAGTGCCAAAATATTCCTAAACCCCTGTGTTTTTCAATGGGATAGGTTTAAAGTCAATACAACACATCAGGTATCCACTTCCTGTCAGAAAATGTCTCAGGGTTTTGCCTGCCAAATGAGTTCTGTTATACTCACAGACACCATTCAAACAGTTTTGGAAACTTTAGAGTGTTTTCTATCCATATATAATAAGTATATGCATATTCTAGTTACTGGGTAGGATTAGTAACCAGATTAAATCGGGTACATTTTTTTTATCCAGACGTGCAAATGCTGCCCCCTAGACCCAACAGGTTAATATCAAACTTGTATGCCATCTGTAAATACGAATTCAATTGTTAACTTCACTAGGGTAGGGGGCAGCATTCGGAATTTTGGATGAAAAGCATGCCCAAATTAAACTGCCTGCTACTCAGGCCCAGAATCTAGGATATGCATAGAAAACACTCTACAGTTTCCAAAACTGTTAAAATAATGTCTGTGAGTATAACAGAACTGATATGGCAGGTGAAAACCTGAGGAAAATCCATCCAGGAAGTACTATTATTTTGAAAGGCTGTTTTTCCATTGAAAGCCTATAAACCATACAAAGACTTAGGACACAGTTCATGATCTCAATGGCTTCTTCTACATGTGGCCAGTCTTTAGGCATTGTTTCAGGTTTTTACTCTGAAAAATGAGGGAGATACAGCACTTTCAATGAGTGGACAGTGGAAATTTACAGACATGAGTCCAGCGCGTGATCGGGAGCGTGCCTTTATTGTTTCTCCTTTTCTATTGACAAAGCTTTTGTCAGGTTGAAATATTATTGATTATTTATGACAAAAACAACCTGAGGGTTGATTTTAAACATTGTTTGACATGTTTTATTGTACTTTTTTGACTTTTCGTCTGCATGTTGAGAGCGCGCTTTGTGCCTTTGGATTACTGAACAAAACGCACCAACAAAACTTTGGCTTTGGATAGAAAACACCCTAAAGTTTCTAAAACTGTTTGAATGGTGTCTGTGAGTATAACAGAACTCATATGGCAGGCAAAAACCTGAGAAGATTCTGTACAGGAAGTACCCTCTCTGACCATTCCTTGGGCTTCTTGGCTCTGTTTATTGAAAATTTAGGATCTTTGCTGTAACGTGACACTTCCTACGGCTCCCATAGGCTCTCAGAACCCGGGAAAAATCTGAATGATGTAATTCCAGCCGCTGGCTGAAAAACTTTAGGGCCTTTGGTTAAGCCTTAGCCCCACCCATCTCTAAGGGTTGATCCGGGCGTTCTGTACTTACTTGCCAGATACTTCCAGACATCTAAAAGAGAGAGAACAGCTCACTGAACATTACTCACCCTAGCAGAACTGGTTAGGCTGTTACAGTATGTTATCCAAAGTGTTGGTGACTGCAACTGTGCTGTCAGATTGTCCTTTGTAAATTCAGAGCGTTTCGTGTTCAGAGCGCTTCGCGTTCAGAGCGCACACTGGACACTCTGGCCAAAAAGTAGGGTTGTTCCGAAAGCTCTGACCTCACAATGACAGTTAAGCACCTAAGCTAACTGGCTAACATTGGCTAGCTACTTCCAGACACATAATGAGAGAACACCCCACTCTGACCATTTTACTCACACTAGCAGAGCTGGTTAGGCTGTTTTCATGTTATCCAGAGCGTTGGTGACTGTAACTGTGCATCTGGCAACAATTGAATTATGCTTTGTTGCCGACGTTTACTGACACCGGACATATTCAACCGGTGTTGAGCGTTCAAAAACGCATCAGTTATTCTGTGCCCTGGCACACTGAGGCGAGAGTCTTTCAATAAATGTAGCTAGCTAGCTAGTTAACCTGTTAGGGCTAGGGGGCAGTATTGACACGGCTGGATAAAAAACGTACCCGATTTAATCTGGTAACTACTCCTGCCCAGTAACTACAATATGCATATAATTATTGGCTTTGGATAGAAAACACCCTAAAGTTTCTAAAACTGTTTGAATGGTGTCTGTGAGTATAACAGAACTCATATGGCAGGCAAAAACCTGAGATGATTTCATGCAGGAAGTGGCCTGTCTGACAAGGTGTCGTTCTTCTTGTCTCTGTTTATTGAAGAGTGAGGATCTTAGCTGTCCCGTGACACTTCCTACGGCTGCCATAGGCTCTCAGAAGGCGGCAAAATGCTGAATCGTGGCTTTGCAGGCTCTGGCTGAAAAAAAGTAGCGCGTTTGGGTAGTGGCTGGTTACAGTACTGTGAGACTCAGGCTCTTGCCCGCGTCGACAGAAAGCTTTGTTTTCTTTCCTCTGTTCTTTCCTCTATTCCCGGTCGGAATATTATCGCTTTTTTACGAGAAAAATGGCGTAAAAATTGATTTTAAACAGCGGTTGACATGCTTCGAAGTACGCTAATGGAATATTTCGATTTTTTTTGTCACGAATTGCGCCATGCGCGCGACCCTGATTTACCATTTCGGATAGTGTCTGGGACGCACGAACAAAACGCCGCTATTCGGATATAACGATGGATTGTTTTGGACCAAACCAACATTTGTTATTGAAGTAGCAGTCCTGGGAGTGCATTCTGACGAAGACAACAAAAGGTAATCAAACTTTTATAATAGTAAATCTGATATTGGTGAAGGCTAAACTTGCCGGGTGTCTAAATAGCTAGCCCGTGATGGCTGGGCTATGTACTTAGAATATTGCAAAATGTGCTTTCACCAAAAAGCTATTTTAAAATTGGTCATATCGAGTGCATAGAGGAGTTCTGTATCTATAATTCTTAAAATAATTGTTATGCTTTTTGTGAACGTTTATCGTGAGTAATTTAGTAAATGTTTAGTGAATTCGCCGGAAGTTTGCGGGGGGTATGCTAGTTCTGAACGTCACATGCTAATGTAAAAAGCTGGTTGTTGATATAAATATGAACTTGATTGAACAAAACATGCATGCATTGTATAACATAATGTCCTAGGGTTGTCATCTGATGAAGATCATCAAAGGTTAGTGCTGCATTTAGCTGTCTTCTGGGTTTTTGTGACATTATATGCTAGCTTGAAAAATGGGTGTCTGATTATTTCTGGCTTGGTACTCTGCTGACATAATCTAATGTTTTGCTTTCGTTGTAAAGCCTTTTTGAAATCGGACAGTGTGGTTTGATTAACGAGAGTCTTGTCTTTAAAATGGTGTAAAATAGTCATATGTTTGAGAAATTGAAGTAATAGCATTTCTAAGGTATTTGAATAACGCGCCACGGGATTCCACTGGCTGTTACGTAGGTGGGACGAAATCGTCCCACTGGCCCTAGAGAAGTTAAGGGGCCCAGCCGGAGCACGTACTTGAACCCGATCGAACATCTCTGGAGAGACCTGAAAATAGCTCCCCATCGACCCTGACAGAGCTTGAGAGGGTTTGCAGAGAAGAATGGGAGAAACTCCCCAAATACAGGTGTGCCAAGCTTGTAGCGTCATACTGTAATCTGTAATCGCTGCCAAAGGTGCTTGAACAAAGTACTGAGTAAAGGGTCTGAATACTTATGTAAATGTCATATTTCAGTTTTCATTTGTAATAAATTTGCAAACATTTCTAAACACCTGTTGCTTTGTCATTATGGGCTATTGTGTGTAGATTGAGGGTGAAACAACTATTTAATCAATTGCAGAACAAGGCTGTTACAAAATTTGGAAAAGGTCAAAGTGTCTGAATACTTTTTGAATGCACTGTTTACTGAACAAAAATACTGTATAAACGCAGCATGCAAAAATGTCAATGATTTTACTGAGTTACAGTTCATATAAGGAAATTAGTCAATTGAAATAAAATAATTAGGCCTTAATCTATGGATTTCACAGTGGCACAGCCATGGGGGAGCCAGGCCCACCCACTGGGGAGCCAGGCCCAGCCAATCAGAATGTGTTTCTCCCCACAAAAGGGCTTTATTACAGACATAAATAGTCCTCAGTTTCATCAGCTGTGCGAAAGACTGGTCTCAGACAATCCCGCAGGTGAAGAAGCCGGATGTGGAGGTCCTGACCTGGCGTGGTTACACAAGGTCTGCGGTTGTGAAGCCGGTTGGACGTACTGCGGAATTCTATTGGAGGCGGCTTATGGTAGAGAAATGAACATTCAATTCTCTGGCAGACATCTGTGGCGTTGTGTGACAAAACTGCACATTTTAGAGCAGCCCTTTATTCAAACCAAACTTGCGCCAAATACATGAGTAGACTTCACTGTGAAATGCTTACTTACAAGTCCTTAACTCTTACATCTAGACGTTCCGCTAGCGGAACACCGCTCCAATATCCAATGATAGGGCGTGGCGCGAAATACAAACTCCTCGAAAATCCGAAAACTTAAATTTTTCAAACATATGACCATTTTAAAGACAAGACTCTCCTTTATCTAAACACACTGTCCGATTTCAAAAAGGCTTTACAACAAAAGCAAAACATTAGATTATGTCAGGAGAGTACCAAGCCAGAAATAAACACACACCCATTTTTCAAGCTAGCATATAATGTCACAAAAACCAAAACCACAGCTAAATGCAGCACTAACCTTTGATGATCTTCATCAGATGACACTCCTAGGACATTATGTTATACAATACATGCATGTTTTGTTCAATCAAGTTCATATTTATATCAAAAACCAGCTTTTTACATTAGCATGTGACGTTCAGAACTAGCATTCCCCCCGAACACTTCCGGTGAATTTACTAAATTACTCACGATAAACGTTCACAAAAAACATAACAATTATTTTAAGAATTATAGATACAGAACTCCTTTATGCAATCGCGGTGTCCGATTTGAAAATAGCTTTTCGGCGAAAGCACATTTTTCAATATTCTGAGTACATAGCTCGCCATCAAAGCAAACTATACAGACACCCGCCAAGTTCTGGGGTCACCTAAACTCAGCATTAGTATTATAAATATTCTCTTACCTTTGCTGATCTTCGTCAGAATGCACTCCCAGGACTGCTACTTCCACAAGAAATGTTGTTTTTGTTCGAAATAATCCATATTTATGTCCAAATACCTCCATTTTGTTCATGCGTTCAGGTCACTATCCAAAGGCATAATGCGCGAGCGTAATTCGAGACACAAAAATGCTAAATGTTCCATTACCGTTCTTAGAAGCATGTCAAACGTTGTTTACGATCAATCTTTATGGTATTTTTAATGAAAAAATGCGATAATATTCCAACCACACAATAGTGTATTCATTCAAGAAGAAAAAGAAGGAACGGCGCGCTCGCGGGATCGCGCATCATCAATCCCTTTGTCCCCAGGCAGTCCACTCATTGACTGAGCTCCTATTCTCTGCCCGGTTACAGGAGATGGATGAAAAAACTTTCTGAAGCCTTTTGACAGCCAATGGAAGCCTTAGGAAGTGCAACCTGACCCCACAGACACTGATGTTTTGATAGGGATTAGAAAGAAGAACTACAATTCTCAGATCTCCCACTTCCTGGTTGAATTTTTCTCAGGTTTTTGCCTGCCATATGAGTATTGTTATACTCACAGACACCATTCAAACAGTTTTAGAAACTTCAGAGTGTTTTCTATCCAAATCTACTAATAATATGCATATTCTAGTTTCTGGTTCAGAGTAGTAACCAGTTTAATTTGGGTACATTTTTCATCCGGCCATGAAAATACTGCCCCCTACACTTTAAGAAGTTAATGAGGGAACGGTGTCATAGGGTAAACTCTGCCAACTCAGTGGCCCCACCCATGTGAACAGACAGTGGTTATAAACTATGAAACACGGCCCTCTCTCCCAATCTTATATAATCCCCTTGACGAAAATGTAACTTTCTGTTCTGAGGACGTTAGTGCGATGGTCCTACGTTAACTTCTTTGGGATAGGGGGCAGTATTTTGACGTCCGGATGAAAAGCATACCCAAAGTAAACTGCCTGCTACTCAGGCCCAGAGGCTAGGATATGCATATAATTGGTAGATGTGCATAGAGAACACTCTAAAGTTTCTAAAACTGTTAAAATAATGTCTGTGAGTATAACAGAACTAAAATGGCAGGCAAAACCCTGAGGATAAACCATCCCCCCCAAAGAAAATCATTCTACCACTGATTTCAAATGGCTGGCACTTTTATAATAGCGTGAAATCGTGCCCGATTGCAGTTCCTAGTGTTCCACTAGATGTCAACAGTCTTTAGAAAGAGTTTCAGGCTGGTTTTGGAAAAATGAGCCAGAAATTGTAGTTTTTCTAGGTGGCTCCCATTTTGGCTGTAGTGTTTCCAAGCGCGTGATTGAGAGCACGTTCTTTGGTATTTTTCTCCGGTAAAGACAATAACGATACTCCGTCTTAAATGTTATCATTTATTTGCGTATTAGTTTGATTATAAACGTTGATTGACTTGATTGGATAAGTTTATTGGTATTGTTTGGGATTCATTTTGTATGCATTTTGAAGGAGGGAAACCGAGTGGATTATTGACTGAAGCGCACCAGCTAAACTGAGTTTTTATGGATATAAATAAGGACATTATCGAACAAAAGGACCATTTGTAATGTAACTGGGACCTTTTGGAGTGCCAACAGAAGAAGATCTTCAAAGGTAAGGCATATATTATATCACTATTTCTGACTTTCGTGTCGTAACTCCCTGGTTGAAAATGATTTGTTATGCATTTGTGTGCTGGGCGCTGTCCTCAGATAATCGCTTGGTTTGCTTTCGCCGTAAAGCCTTTTTGACATCTGACATGGTGGCTGGATTAACAACAAGTTAAGCTTTATTTTGATGTATTGCACTTGTGATTTCATGAAAGTTAAATATTTATAGTAATTTAATTTGAATTTGGCGCTCGGCAATTTCACCGGAAATTGTCGAAATGAGACGGTAGCGTCCCACTAATCCGCAAGAAGTTAAAAGGGTTCAGATAATTCCTGTTCCAAGGACGTGTGGACTTGAGGTCCCCACGTTGAAAGGACAAGGACCACCTACAGAACTAAGCCAACCTTAGAGAACCTAACGAAATTAGCATCAAATTTCAATGTGAAGCTGACAACCTACATGCCGGAAGGATGAATTTTGACTATACCAGCCAGAATATAGCATGAGCTTAAAGTATGGCAATTTAGTATGAACTTTGAACTCTTATTCACTAAAGAAGTGCTACCCCCTCCGCCCGCTAAACGTGGGCTAGGAGAGGATGGAAAGAGTATCCATTCTACCATGCTCCAGTTTACCAAGAGACATTCTTCAAAGGACAAACCGGCCTTCCAACGACGACCAATCTACCTAAGCACAGATCAGAGTAAATATTTATTGCATTCTCCTTTTTCAAATGGGCGGTCATTTAGAATGCATAAGATACTGTATTTACAATAGCATAGCTTCTCCCTTTGTTCCTCAGTCTTCCTGCTCTTTCACTCAAACCCCCCCCCCCTTTTCTTTGTGTAACCAGCCTCTATATTGGCTCCGTTCACCAGGTCCATCAATGTTCGATTCATTATGTGTATATGTAATTCTGTGTGATTAGTTTGGTATTTAGTAAATAAATAATTAAACCACATTTTGTATTGCTGATTCAACTTGTTAGCCAGGGTTCGTGAAGATAACTAAGAATTTACAACTTTCAGATGAGACTAAATAAGGTGAGGATTAAATATTGACTGCTACTGATGTAAAATATTACCAGGTCTTTAAGAGTTTATTCGGAAGATAACAGCTTTATAAACATTATTTCGTGGTGCCCCGACTTTCTAGTTAATTATTTACCTGAGTAGCTTAATCAGGTAATATTAATTACAGAGAAATTATTTTATAGAATAGCATGTCATATCACTTAATTCGGCATAGCCAAAGACACAACAATGGTATCCATGACAGAGAGGGAGAAGCGTCCATCCATGTGTACGAGTGTCTAGCTGGCTGCATTTTCAGATATTACACTTTTCTAATTTTGTCAGAAGTTGTTTTCATTTCAAGTTAAAGTGTACTGTTAGCAAACTAGCTAACATTAGCTGGCTGACTAGCTAGTTAATATTATGTGTATGATCTGTATAGTAATATTATTCATATTTGCATTTGCAGTAGCTAGTTAAAGCCAAATATTTGCTAACTAACATTGAACCTGGTTGGTTAGCTACCTGGAAATTCATGCAGGGTAGTAACATTATGAGTTGGGCCTATGGTTCATTGTTTAGCTATCTACATGTCTAAACAATAGACTCCACTATGCAAGTACCTATTTCAATAGAATGTTTATGATGTCACTGCGACAACTGTCGATAGACATAGCTGGCAAAATCTACTCCGATTTCAGAGCGCAGAATAACTGACGAATTTACAAACTCCCAACACCCGTTGAATATGGCCGGTGTCAGTAAATGTTGGCAAAAAAAGTAATTAAATTGTTGCAAGCAGCACAGTTCCAGTCACCAATGCTCATAAAAAAGGTCCCACTGTTGACAGTGCATGTCAGAGCAAAAACCAAGCCATGAGGTCGAAGGAATTATCCGTAGAGCTCCGAGACAGGATTGTGTCGAGGCACAAATCTGGGGAAGGGTACCAAAAAATGTCTGCAGCATTGAAGGTCCCCAAGAACAGAGTGGCCTCCATCATTCTTAAATTAAAGAAGTTTGGCCCTGTCACCCTGTCCCCAACATAAGAAAAGCCTAACCAGCTCTGCGAGTAAAATGGTCAAAGTGAGCTGTTCTCTCATTTGTGTCTGGAAGTTGCTAGCAAGCTAGCCAACGTTAGCCAGTTAGCTTGGGTACTTGACTGCTGTTGTTAGGTCAGAACGCTCGGATCAACTCTACTCCTCGGCCAGAGCATCCAGTGTGAGCTCTGAATGCACGAGACTGAAATGCTCAGAATTTTCGAACCGACAATCTGACAACGCTCTGAATTTACGAACGCCCAGAGAACACTGGCACGATAGAATTAATTTACGATCACACCCGTAGTTTAAAACAACCTTTATTCTTGAAATCTTTGGTTGTTTAGTACATAGCGTCACATGTAAATTCTTAAAGAGATGGGATTTGGCTAACGATACTGAATGAGTGTTGACAAAGAAGAGCTCTTCAGTAGGTACCAAAACATACAAGGGCCATTTTCTCAACAGTAATGTAACAAGTTTATCAACTTTTAAAGCAGAATTACTTTCCCATTGTTCCTCAACTCTAGGGTGTAATATACCATTTTCTAGCTCTGAGTCTCTACTTTTATCCATTGTAATAAACATAATTTCAAATTTTGCTACCGAGTCAGTTGGTCACATATGTCGAATTATAATTTATTGATGAAAGAAAATAGAGGTGTAGATAACAGTATGAAATCGATTTGTGAAAATGTTTAATGCCTGCTTGAGTATAAAGTGTACTCTTGTGCTTTTGTATTATGTGCTTGGCAGGCATCAATGAGGTCATAATCAGAGAGTATATGCTGGAGAGCCTTGGTATCACGTTTCAGGAAAAGACCCAGATGCAGACAGTGTCAAAGTAACAAAAGTGTATTTCTAGAACAGGGGGCAGGCAAAACGACAGGTCAAGGGCAGGCAAAGGTTATAATCCAGATCAGAGTCCATAAGGTACAGAACGACAGGCAGTCTCGGGGTCAGGGGAGGCAGAGGTCAATAATCAAGGGTGGTGTGACAAGGTACAGAATGGCAGGCAGGCTCAGGGTAGGCAGAATGGTCAAAACCGGGAAAACTAGAAAAAGACAGGCGCAAGGGGAAAAGTGCTGGTAGGCTTGACGAACAAAATGAACTGGCAACAGACAAACAGAGAACACAGGTGTAGATACACCTGGAGGGGGGTGGAGACAAGCAAAGACAGGTGAAACGGATCAGGGTGTGACACTTGCTTACGTGAGAATTGTAGTTGGTCTAATTTAGATTTGTCCCGCATGTTCAAAACGGCAATCATGTCTGTCCCAATAACCAGATGGAATTCAGTTAATTCTAACAATATGTTGTTCAGAGAATCAAAACATATAGGATCATATGAACTTGGTGCATACACATTAATCCAGGCAATTTTATTTCCATGTTGGATACATTTAAGGAAAGTGATTCTGCCTTCTTGGTTTTCACCTTTAACCAAGATGGTAATTTTGAGTTTATTATGCATCATTATGATTGCACCTTTAGTTTTGTTTAGGGCTGATGAAAAATCTGCCAGTTTGTACAAATGGTTCTCTATTCTATGTGCATCCTTTCTGAGAAGGTGTGGTTCTTGGAGCATTGCTATATCAGCTGGAACATTTTAATAGATGAGTTTAGGCCTTTAAAATTACAAGAAAGATTAGTTAGTGTTGCCATTGTTTCAAATATTTGTTTTAGTATTAATGACGTAATTATCTTTAGTGTCAATAAGACCATGCACATGAAATAAATAGCAGGACACAAAGAGAAACCCACCCAAATTACCTTAAACATAGAAAAAAGGAATTGTGTAGAAGCCCATATGGGACTGGCCATCTATCCTAAACAATTTAGCTCATAGGGATGCAATGTGCGGTAGCCCCATGTCATGACGTGGAAGCACAGTTCCCGCTCAGCCCAGTCAAAACTGTTCGCTGCTCTGGCACCCCAATGGTGGAACAAGCTCCATCACGACGCCAGGACAGCGGAGTCAATCACCACCTTCCGGAGACACCTGAAACCCCACCTCTTTAAGGAATACCTAGGATAGGATAAAGTAATCCTTCTACCCCCCCCCCCCCCTTAAAAGATTTAGATGCACTATTGTAAAGTGGTTGTTCCACTGGATATCATAAGGTGAATGCACCATTTTGTAAGTCGCTCTGGATAAGAGCGTCTGCTAAATGACTTAAATGTAAATGTAAATGTAAATGACGTTGGCCTGTGGGTAAGGTTTATGACCCCCCCATAAATACCTTTCTCCCTTCCCCTCTCTTTCTGACCCTACTGAAGGACTGTTGAATAGCCTGTGTTAAATATAGAGAGTCTGGGAACATCAAACAAATGGGGAAAAGGAACCATATTTTGGTAATAAAACCAGTTGGAAATATGCTTTGGAACGTAATGAGTATGAATGTCAGTTCGGTTGTCATCTGAGACATTATGACTGATGACAGGATGACAAAAACTGTACCTGGGAAAGTATACACCCTCTACTTATCAGAGTCACATGGAATTGTTATGCAATTGAAATGTTTGATATTGAAATTGTTTGTTAGGAGATTAAATGTAATTTTAGCTTCCAAATGAGAGAATTGGGTTTTCATAAGGAAAGTGCCCTGCTTGATCAGTGTGTGAAGAGACAGGGGTTCTAAACGATGAAATATCATCCATCTCCCCCTCTCCACTATATAAGCCTTTGATGAAAAGATAACTACATGTTCCACTACGTGAGGTCTGCAGCCTCTGCGTTAGAAGGACACAAATGTCAAGTACAGAACTAAGCCAACCTCAGCGTGAGCTTTGGTGGCGAATGGTATGAACTTTGAGCTTATTCACTACAGAAGTGATACTTCCTAGCCGTTGAGTTAGCAGCGGCCGCTGTAGACGTGGGCTAGGAAAGGACGGACGACGGATCCAGTCTAACAACCACAGACGAAGATACCACCACGTATCCACTTTACCACCATTGACATTCTTCCGAGGACAGGAAGATCTGTTGGCCAACCCGGGCAGCATCTACGACCAACCTACCGGAGCGCAGCTCAGAGTAAATATTTATTGCATTTTCCTTTTCCAAATGGGTAGTAATTTAGAATGCATAAGATAATGTATTTACGATAGCATAGCTGCTGTTTCTTTTGTCATGACGTTGCCCTCTCTCTGGGAACAGGGAGCACAGCTGACCCCCTCCCAATTGCACCATCCCCCTACCTACCTCTCCCTACCCAGGCCCTGTCAAGGCGGTCATAAATTCCAAAGGAAATGTCCTGCCTAACAGGCCCAGTTGAGACAGAGAGGGGTATCATAGAGAGACAAGGAAATTCTTCCAACTCACAGAATTGGGGAACCGAACGACATTTATGTTCTGGAGAAGGTATAAAAGATTGGTGAAGAATCCAGCTCGAACTGGTCCGCTTGGTACAATTGTGTGATACTCAGAAGATACAATATAGCCATATTACCATAAAACTGTTTATATAATAGCCTCAGCTATGGGACTTGCATCTAAATGGTTATATAAAATGTATTAATAAGGATAAAGCTATTTGGAATACGTTGAGATGCTATGTACTGAAGTTAATGTGATAGAATGTATTTCTGTTCAAAGCTTAAATCAGTCATCGGCACGCCCCCCCAGGGACACAGACAGGACCAGGCGTCATGTGACAAGCCTGTTCTATGTTCACGAATAAAACCCCCACCCAGGGTTACTTTCTTCAGACCAGCTTATCTCAGAAGAGAGAGCCAAGGTTTGACCATCCAATTCCTCTACTGAAAGTTAACTATACCTCATGGTAAATCGGGTACGTTTTTTATCCAGCCGTGTCAATACTGCCCCCTAGCCCTAACAGGTTAATGAGAGTCTTGTCTTTAAAATGGTGTAAAATAGTCATATGTTTGAAAAATTGAAGTTTTCGGATTTTAGAGGAGTTTGTATTTCGCGCCACGCCCATCATTGGATATTGGAGCAGGTGTTCCGCTAGCGGAACGTCTAGATGTAAGAGGTTAAGTTCGTTCAAACATGTCAAACGTTGTATAACATAAATCTTTAGGGCCTTTTTCAACCAGAGCTTCAATAATATTCAAGGCGGACGATTGCATTGTCTTACTAAATGATTCGAAAGGGGAGGGTAGCCATGGGCGGCCGCGTCATAATGGTAAGTGGCCCTCCCCCTGTGACCAAGTTCCACAGCCTCTCTTTGGGTCAGTTTGTACCATTGAAGACTCAAACCACTTTGTAAAGACTGTCGACATCTAGTGGAAGCCTTAGGAAGTGCTAAATTATTAATAAGCCCCTGTGTGTTTCAATGGCAAATGTTTGAAGTGATTTCCACACATCAGATTTACATTTCCTGTTAGGATTTGTCTCAGGGTTTTGACTGCCATATGAGTTCTGTTACACTCACAGACACCATTCAAACAGTTTTAGAAACTTTAGGGTGTTTTCTATCCAAATCTACTAATTATATGCATATTCTAGTTACTGGGCAGGAGTAGTAACCAGATTAAATCGGGTACGTTTTTTTATCCGGCCGTGCAAATACAGCCCCCTATCCCCAACAGGTTACTCTGGTTACTACTCCTGCCCAGTAACTAGAATATGCATATAATTATTGGCTTTGGATAGAAAACACTCCAAAGTTTCTAAAACTGTTTGAATGGTGTCTGTGAGTATAACAGAACTCAAATGGCAGGTCAAAACCTGAGAGATTCCTTTACAGGAAGTGGCCTGTCTGACCATTTCTTGAACTTCTTTGCCATCTCTATCTTTTACAAAGGATCTCTGCTCTAACGTGACACTTCCTATGTCTTCCATGGGCGCTCAGAGCCCGGGAAAAACCTGAATGTCGTCATCCCAGCCCCAGGCTGAAACACATTATCGCCTTTGTCAAGTGGCCGATCAAGGGACTCTGGGCTTAGGCGCGTGACCTGACCGCCCCCGTCTTTGTGATTTTTCCTCTGTTTGCCGAAAAGGAGATTCCCGGTCGGAATATTATCGCTTTTTTTACGAGATAAATTGCATAAAAATGGATTTTAAACAGCGGTTGACATGCTTTGAAGTACGGTAATGGAATATTTAGAATTTTTTTGTCACGAATTGCGCCATGCGCACGACCCTGATTTACCATTTCGGATAGTTTCTGGAACGCACGAACAAAACGCCGCTATTCGGATATAACGATGGATTATTTGGGACCAAACCAACATTTGTTATTGAAGTAGCAGTCCTGGGAGTGCATTCTGACGAAGACAACAAAGGTAATAACAATTTTGTTATAGTAAATCTGATTTTGGTCAAGGCTAAACTTGCCGGGTGTCTAAATAGCTAGCCCGTGATGCCTGGGCTATGTACTTAGAATATTGCAAAATGTGCTTTCACCAAAAAGCTATTTTAAAATCAGACATATCGAGTACATAGAGGAGTTCTGTATCTATAATTCTTAAAATAATTGTTATGCTTTTTGTGAACGTTTATCGTGAGTAATTTAGTAAATTGTTAGTAAATTCCCCGGAAGTTTGCGGGGGGTATGCTAGTTCTGAACTTCACATGCTAATGTAAAAAGCTGTTTTTTGATAAAAATATGAACTTGATTGAACAAAACATGCATGTATTGTATAACATAATGTCCTAGGTGTGTCATCTGATGAAGATCATCAAAGGTTAGTGTTGCATTTAGCTGTCTCCTGGGTTGTTGTGACATTATATGCTAGCTTGAAAAATGGGTGTCTGATTATTTCTGGCTGGGTACTCTGCTGACATAATCTAATGTTTTGCATTCGCTGTAAAGCCTTTTTGAAATCGGACAGTGTGGTTAGATAAAGGAGAGTCTTGTCTTTAAAATGCTGTGAAATAGTCATATGTTTGAAAAATTGAAGTTTTTGTATTTTTGAGGAATTTGTAATTCGCGCCACGCCTATCATTGGATATTGGAGCAGGTGTTCCGCTAGCGGAACGTCTAGATGTAAGAGGTTAACCTCTTAGGGCTAGGGGGCAGTATTTACACCACCAGATAAAAAACATACCCGATTTAATCTGGTTACTACTCCTACCCAGTAACTAGAATATGCATATACTTATTAGATATGGATAGAAAACACCCTAAAGTTTCTAAAACTGTTTGAATGGTGTCTGTGAGTATAACAGAACTCATATGGCAGGCAAAAACCTGAGAGATTCCTTTACAGGAAGTGGCCTGTCTGACCATTTATTGGCTTTCTTTGACATCTCTTTCCAAAGCAAAGGATCTCTGCGGTAACGTGACACTTCCCACGGCTCCCATAGGCTCTCAGAGCCCGGGAAAAAACCTGAATGTCATCATTCCAGCCCCAGGCTGAAACACATTATCGCCTTTGTCAAGTGGCCGATCAGTGGGCTTAGGCGCGTGCACAGGTCGCCCCCGTCTTTATTTTTTTCCCTCTATTTACCGAAACGCAGATTCCCGGTCGGAATATTATCGCTTTTTTACGAGATAAATTGCATAAAAATTGATTTTAAACAGCGGTTGACATGCTTCGAAGTACAGTAATGGAATATTTAGACATTTTTTGTCACGAAATGCGCCATGCTCGTAACCCTGATTTACCATTTCGGATAGTGTCTAGAACGCACGAACAAAACACCGCTGTTTGGATATAACGATGGATTATTTGGGACCAAACCAACATTTGTTATTGAAGTAGAAGTCCTGGGAGTGCATTCTGACGAAGAACAGCAAAGGTAATAACATTTTTGTTATAGTAAATCTGATTTTGGTGAAGGCTAAACTTGCTGGGTGTCTAAATAGCTAGCCCGTGATGGTTGGGTTATGTACTTAGAATATTGCAGAATGTGCTTTCACCAAAAAGCTATTTTAAAATCGGACATATCGAGTGCATAGAGGAGTTCTGTATCTATAATTCTTTAAATAATTGTTATGCTTTTTGTGAACGTTTATCGTGAGCAATTTAGTAAATTGTTAGTAAATTCCCCGGAAGTTTGCGGGGGGTATGCTAGTTCTGAACATCACATGCTAATGTAAAAAGCAGTTTTTTGATATAAATATGAAATTGATTGAACAAAACATGCATGTATTGTATAACATAATGTCCTAGGGTTGTCATCTGATGAAGATCATCAAAGGTTAGTGCTGCATTTAGCTGTGGTTTGGGTTTATGTGACATTATATGCTAGCTTGAAAAATGGGTGTCTGATTATTTCTGGCTGGGTACTCTGCAGACATAATCTAATGTTTTGCTTTCGTTGTAAAGCCTTTTTGAAATCGGACAGTGTGGTTAGATAAAGGAGAGTCTTGTCTTTAAAATGGTGTAAAATAGTTATATGTTTGAGAAATTGAAGTAATAGAATTTTTAAGGTATTTGAATATCGCGCCACGGGATTAGACTGGCTGTTGCGTAGGTGGGACGATTTGGTGCCACCTACCCTAGAGAGGTTAACAAAGTTAACCATTTTCACTGTAGTGTCCAAAACATCTTTCAAGCGGTCAGGCATTCCCTTGGCAGCAAGAGCCTCTCAATGGATGCTGCAGTGTACCCAAGTGGTGTCGAGAGCAGCTGCTTGCACGCGTGTTACCAGTCTACTATGTCTCCCTGTCATGGCTTTTGTGCAATCAGTACAGATACCAACACATCTTGACCACCAAAGTCCATTTGATGTCACAAAGCTGTCCAGTACTTAAAAAAATATCCTCTCCTGTTGTCCTGGTTTCCAGTGGTTTGCAGAAGAGGATGTCTTCCTTAAAACGTAACGGACATTTACCAGGAGCTGTGCCAGACCCGCCACGTCTGTTGACTCATCCAGCTGTAACGCATAGAATTCAATATCCCATAATGACATAGCAAAAACAGGTTTTTAGAATCTTTGGCACATGTATCTATATATTAAAAAAATGAAATATCACATTTACATAAGTATTCAGACCCTTTACTCAGTACTTTGTTGAAGCACCTTTGGCAAAGATTACTGCATCGAGTCCTGACAAAAGTTTGTAAGTACCTGAGTAAAGGGAGATGTAAAGTAAGAATTGAATGTGTAAATGTTCTTTCAAAGTCGTAAATTAGGGTTTGTATGTTTACAGGTCTAATGTAATGATTACGTTTGATGTTTTACGCATGGCTTTTCTTACGATCCTAACAATACCTACGTTCAACCTTTCGGCAGCTATCTGGCTCCATAGAAACTCCCCAAATACAGGTGTGCCAAGGTTATAGCATCATACTCTTGATGACTTGAGGCTGTAATCACTGCCAAAGGTGCTGCTGAGATTTGGGGTCTGTGAAAAGGGTCGCTCTGTCAGTGTCTCCCTTGGGGTAGCACAGTGACATTTAACTTAACATCCCAGGAAAATAGGGTTTATACCCTTTCTCATCTCTGTCTATGGGTGCAGTGTCAGTCAGTGCCCTCTGTGCGATGTCTGTGAAGACTTGGGGCGGAGTAACCCAGGCACCCCAGGACACCTGCAACACCCCTTACTGCCACCCCAAGAGCACAGCTAAAATACCACAGCCTCAATCCAGCCTGAAGGATCCCAATGTGCTGCCTTAGCACCCCCCCCCCCCCCGATCCTATATGTGTCCCTGTTCTGTGTGAGTTATAATACCGCAGTGCTGCAGCTGTGTGGATAGCTAACTTATGCAACATGAATGTGGCCAGTTCCTGCTGACTTGCACAGTTAGACTTCCAGTGAGGACTGTTTGACATAGTAACTCAAAATGTCAGAGCTAGGGAGATTCTCTTTTGTCCTCCATTGTTCCCGCAAGCAAGGCCAATAACATCACATCAGACCAACTCCTTGAGTGGCCTACTCCTTGAAGTTTGCAGTTGTCTAAAAACACTACTTTGCTCAAAACATTTTAAGTGTTTATATTACCTTATTTTTTCTTGGGATATAGTTTTTGAACTGGAAATCTAGAAAAAAATTGCGGAGAGCATCTTTAACTAAAGCGTGGATTGCAGCCTCTCCTTGTACATAGGCCTAGACTGCTTTCAAGGGAAGAAAACAAATAAAATGTGTAATTTGACTGAACTATCCCTTAAACTTTGTCAACTTTATCTTCCTTCATAAACTCTGTTATTTACTGGGTGTTTATCAAAAGGTAACTATATACTTCTTCCATCCTGTTCATGAAATACCACCCAGGTCCCATGGCCAAGCTCTTAATAAGTTCATACAGTGACATAACTCAATATGACAACATTGCACAATAAAAAAAAACTCAGAGCCTCTCCACAGAGAAAGGAATGTGCTTTAACCCTGGTCAAGTTCTCTAGTTGCCCTGTAATGTTTATTAGCTATTGTAGAAAGCAAAAGGGTAATTCAAATCAAAGTTTTTTGGCTTGGGGGTAAAAACTTTTGAGAAGCCTTTTTGTCCTAGACTTGGCACTCCAGTACCGCTTGCCATGCGGTTGTAGAGAGAACAGTCTATGACTGGGATGGCTGGGGTCTTTGACAATTTTTAGGGCCACTTTAAATCAAATCAAATTTATTTATATAGCCCTTCTTACATCAGCTGATATCTCAAAGTGCTGTACAGAAACCCAGCCTAAAACCCCAAACAGCAAGTAATGCAGGTGTAGAAGCACGGTGGCTAGGAAAAACTCCCTAGAAAGGCCAAAACCTAGGAAGAAACCTAGAGAGGAACCAGGCTATGAGGGGTGGCCAGTCCTCTTCTGGCTGTGCCGGGTGGAGATTATAACAGAACATGGCCAAGATGTTCAAATGTTCATAAATGACCAGCATGGTCAAATAATAATAATCACAGTAGTTGTCGAGGGTGCAACAAGTCAGCACCTCAAGAGTAAATGTCAGTTGGCTTTTCATAGCTGTCGTGTCTTTGGGGGTACCATTAAACGGAAGATATGTTTATCAATTAGCTCCCTGTAATTATTATCACGCGATTAAACTGATTAATCGTTTAATTGTAATTAACTAGGAGATCGGGGCACCAAGGAGAATATTCAGATTACAAAGCTATAATTTTCCTAATATAACTTTCCTGTACTATAATATTATATTCTATTATAGTATAGTATAGGTCGATTATCTTCTAGTTTAAATGGTGTATTTACCTCTAGTCCAGTCTCATTCCAAAACGTCGTAAATTGTTGTATCTGCACGAACCCAGTCTTTACTAAAATCATCCATACATCAATTGTCTTAAAATCATTTATTTACTACCCTAAGTAATTAACAGAAAAACATACAAACAGTAATTATCATCACAAAGGATTGGTATCGGAATGTGCCCTACTGGCTAAACAGGCAGGTCGGCCTGTTGAACAATGGATCATAAAAGGTCGGCTGAGAAGTTATACAGGGTTCATTAATATTAACAATTGACAATTGAAGGCTCACTCATTCGGGAACAATTGCAATCAATATATATTTACGCTCAGTGTGTCGTTCTGATTCTGCCGGGCTATCTACTGAGAATATTGCAAAATGTGCTTTCACCGAAAAGCTATTTTAAAATCGGACAACCTCTGTGGAGGTTGGCTGCTCTGTCCCCCTTTTTTTTTGGCCTGGTAACCCAAAATAATACCATGCCCACAGCTGGACATAGTCTCTGGAGCGAAAGTTGAACATAGTGCAATTTCTGAGAATTTTGGACTCAGCAAAGCTCTGTCACTAACTTACATTGATGTTTAAAATGTCCAGTGGCGCCCTCTTGTGGACAATCCCGGGTTGGGGGGGGGGGGGGTGAGTGGGGGGTAGGGGGCCACCTATAGGGTGCTCCCTATCCGGGCATGGACCTTCATCACCCCCCTGAAGCCATTAAGAACCATCCCAACATATAGACATGATGAGCCATCAATGAACTCGGGTAAAATGTCTGAGTAAGAATCACTCTCTTAAGGTAGGGGTAAATGTGTGAGTAACTGGGACTCTCTTAAGTAGAGAAGGGATTTTTTTCAAACATCCAAAAATACCTCAGGCTGGCTCCAATGACTTGGGACCATACTATGGTGGTCTCAGAGTGGGTATGAAGGTCTGTATACTCTCATAAGTTATTTAAAACTGTTTTAAAAATTTCACCCCTGGTAACCCAAAAACATAGTGCAATTTCTGAGAAGAAAAACATAGCCGATTTTCTGAGCAGTTTGAACATAGTCATTTTTCTGAGACTTTTTTGAAAAGCTATGTAATTCCCTCTTGCTGTACCTCATTGAGTTGAGGCCACAGGATGGTGCTCTAGGGGTGGGTATGAAGGTCTCTATACCCTTTATAAGTATTTAAAACCGTTTTTCAAATTTCACCCCTGGTAACCCAAAATAAAACCAGGTGCATATGCTACGGACACGTCCCCACCAAAACCTTAAAACTTCCATAAAACACTCATTCTTCATCCCACTGACTTGGGACAGCAGTGGGGTGCTGAAACAGGTGTCCTGGGGGTGGTGATGGCCTTTAAAAGTAATTTAGACCCTTTTAAAAATGTCACCCCTGGTAACCCAAAAACATAGTGCAATTTCTGAGAAGAAAAACATAGCCGATTTTCTGAGCAGTTTGAACATAGTCATTTTTCTGAGACTTTTTTGAAACTTCCATAAATCATCCAGGCCGGCCCCCATTGACTTGGGCCCATATTAGGGTGCTCTCAGGGTGGGTATGTAGGTATGTATACCCTTTAAAAGTATTTAAAACCGTTTTAAAAATTTCGACCTGGGAGTAAGCTCTACTCTCATGCCCGGAGATATGGGTGTGTGAGAGGGGGGTAGGGAGCCGCCTATAGGGTGCTCCCTATCCGGGCATGGACCTAGTAAAACCAGGTGCATATCCTACGGACACGTCCCCACCGTACATTAAAACTTCCATACATGAAGGGAACTCTCATGCGCCAGCTGTGTGGTTAGTGAGAAAGTGCATGTTGCAAATGTACGCTCCCTTACTAGACGTCCGACTACGTCCGATAAATCCGCGGACGGCGTCGGGCCGCTCACAGGGGCCGGATCTTCCAGGAAGTCATCGAACGGAGTCTCTCGGACCTTCCGTTTCCATTTAATAAAATTTTCAAAATTTGGTCATTTCTTTGCAGTCCCAGATTATTCCACGAGAGGGCGAAAGGAATCATATTGCAAATGTAACATATATCACCAATCACGACATGGCTTTTTCTCCTAAACGGAAAAGAATTCGAAGACGAAACTCGGTCTGCGTGGGTTTGGCATTATGGGCAGTTGGCCCCGAACAGGATGGAGTCGAGGCCTCGACGCTTTTCGAGTTAAGGCTATTTTTCTGGGATTGAAAGTCAAACAGGAAAATAGAGTGCTGATTTGACCGCTTCACATCAAACTACATGAGCCTACGGTGTCAGGAAAAAAGGAACCATGCATTTACCAATGTTCATTTCAGAGAAATTGTACAATGACACATTGGTGATATTCAACAACAGGAGGTTTTTTTTCAAAAAAGTTACATATCCAGTTGCAGCGTGTTCAGATGAGTCCGTTAAGGCGGGTTTCGGAGCTCTGCGAGATTTCTGTGATTTTCTGTGATTTTCTGAAACAACACACACTTGTTCAACCCTCTGTAAATAAGTCAGTTCTTAACATAAAGACCTAAAACTCAATATTCTATAAGAGCCTAACGTTCAGATTCCTGTGTCAACCAGAAGTGCCTTAAAATGGTGTCATAGGGGCTGTTTTGAAGGGTTAAAAAGGTCAGATCTTTCCACAACTTCATATGTGTGACTAGGCAACCCTCGTGAACTGTAATTCAGTCATATATCCCATCAGATGTCAAAGAAAAGCTCTCTAACACACACACAAAGCAAGGACGGAGTGACACAGTGCGGTGCTTAAAGACACAAAGAGCCTGCAATGGCATTACCATTATCTCTAGGCTGTGCCGAGTTCAATGAGACGCCCCGCTTGACCGTAGCTCGCTCGGTCTGAGCGCATGACCGTGAGAAAACTAGGCCCAAAATGATGCCTGCACCAATATGTCAAGTGCTTTTGGGTGACAGTGAGAGAACCGTTAGGGTTAGAAGCACAATTCAACCTCAGGAGCGTTCCCGAGGTCCTCCCGATCTGTGCAAGCCTAACCTTGACCCTGTGGCATTAACCCTTCACAGTAAAAAGAAGGTGTTTAGATCAAAAAGTGTGCAATGACTTTTCTCCCCATAGGAATACATTGACAATTCTCCTAAATTCAACCTGAAGTCTATGTGGGTTATGAATGCCTTATGAACCTGTCTTCTATAACAATCCATCAGGCTACTGTGAGGTCTACCTGTGTCGATTCTAAGGTTCCTGGAGCAACCGGAAGTTGTTAAAATCACCCTAGAGCTATTGTCATATAAGCAACCTGCAGATAGTGAAAATCAAGCAACTCAACCATGTGTCATTCAGTCAAATCTTAAGGTAGAGACTTCATATTCAGGATTCTGTTTATGTCTACCCCAAAGACAACGTGTGTGGAGCAAGAGCTTCCTGTGACAACCGGAAGTGGTTAAAAACAGCCTAGAGCTATTGTCATTTAACCTGCACATAGTGAAAATCACGCAACTCAACCATCTGTCATTCAGTCAATTCTTAAGGTAGAGACTTCATATTCAGGATTCTGTTTATGTCTACCCCAAAGACAACGTGTGTGGAGCAAGAGCTTCCTGTGACAACCGGAAGTTGTTAAAAACAGCCTAGAGCTATTGTCATATAAAACGCACATAGTGAAAATCAACCAACTCAACCATCTGTCATTCAGTCAATTCTTAAGGTAGAGACTTCTTATTCAGGATTCTGTTTATGTCTACCCCAAAGACAACGTGTGTTGAGTAAGAACTTCCTGTGACAACCGGAAGTGGTTAAAAACAGCCAAGAGCTATTGTCATTTAACCTGCACATAGTGAAAATCACGCAACTCAACAATCTGTCATTCAGTCAATTCTTAAGGTAGAGACTTCATATTCAGGATTCTGTTTATCCCTACATTGGTGTTCCGGTTCGGGGAGTGGAGTACCCAGGTAGCGATGCCTGTGGATGACGTTCACCCATGCCGTACCGGCGCCAGAAACACATGTATTTCTCAAACCCTGTCTTTTAACAATGTTGATGGCGTTCCGAAAAAAACCCTCCAGCTAAGACAAGATACCTGATTAAGCGGTGCCCCGGCACCTGTGGCTCCGGCCACAGGCAGTTCAGGGCCTCCCGCTGGGCGCACGGTGGATTGACCTAGGGCCTCCTCCCCTCACGGGATAGGAGTGGTCCCTGGCTGTTCTCTGCTTAGTGTGCCCGGGTACAACCTCTATGTTGTGAGAGGTAGAGACTTCATATTCAGGATTCTGTTTATCCCTACCCCAAAGACAACGTGTGTCTTTTCTTTTTGCAAAAAAAACTAAAACACACACACACAATTTATCCATAGGGACATAGTGTGGGGCTTAGAGGCTTATACCGCCTTCAATAGTTATTTTTGTTCAAACGATTCAAGAACCGTCAGACCTAGAGCTCCGAAATTTTAGAAACCTGTTCTAGAGCTCAAGTCGATAGTGCACGGTGATTTATGTGGCTCTAGAAGGTTCTCAGACCGAGAAACCGCCTCGTGCATTTGCAATATGTTCAATTCATTTTGAATATCATGGACATGGCGACATGTAGAAATGTCCCAGAGTCGCAAGACTAGGTGCATTGAAACCGCCTGGGCCCATAGAGACGGACCCCAATGTCTCTGTCCGATAGCTCATTCAGGGACCCCGTAGTAACGCCCTGAAAAAGTGGATTTTCAGCACCAATTAAGGCCATTGCTCGGGCACCGAATGACCTATCGAGCCGAAACTTGGGATTCGGGGTCGCCTCACATAGGCCTACACATATTGTCAGAGCTGGATCCGCAGCTATAACGTAACTATGTGTTTTATGTTTTTTTATGGTTAAAATTGAAAGCACTGGGAATTATGGGCCTTCTCTGACATATGTGATAGTTGGCTTCTATACGAGTTGGAAAAAGTGGATTTGGTGTCAGATGGTATCAGTTTGGTGTCAGAATGACATCTAATTGACTGATGGACGCTGACTGCTGGGTGACAAGCAATGGAGAGGAACCACAGTCACTGCCCGGCCATCCCGACTTCATCGGGCCAGTCAATTATGCATTTCTGCAGTATTTTTGAGCATCCATAAATTCGTGATGCTAAATGCCCATTGAATCATATTGCAAACGTAACGCGCAATATTGCAAATGTAACGTGCATTTGCAATATGATTCAACTGCAAAAAATATCACCAAAGTTGACATGATGAATCATATTGTAAATGTAACGCGCAATATTGCAAACGTAACGTGCATTTGCAATGTGATTCAACAGAAAAAAATATCACCAAAGTTGACATAATGAAATCAACACAATGAGCGATAGAGAGGAACCACAGTCACTGCACGGCCATCCCCAGTTCATTGGGACAGTCAATTATGCATTTCTGCAGGGTTTTTGAGCATGCCAAATTCGTGATGTTGAGGCCCATTGAAACATATCGGTAATGCGCATCCGTGCACATGGTGACCCGAAAACCCATTTCGGGTTACCAGGATTAATTTTTTAGAAGGGTTTTAAATGCCTTTAGGGGGGTGCAAGGGATCCATGGTTGGGTAGGGAGCACCTTCCATCAGTGCCCATCCAATATGGGGTGCCCCTAGTCATTTTGGACATTTTTCCAAAAAATGATGAATCATATTGCAAATGTAACGCGCAATATTGCAAATGTAACGCGCATTTGCAATGTGATTCAACAGCAAAAAATATCACCATAGTTGACATGATGAAATCAACACAACGAGCGATGGAGAGGAACCACAGTCACTGCACGGCCATCCCGAGATCATTGGGCCAGTCAATTATGCATTCTGAGCATGTCAAATTCGTTAACATTTTTTAAAGCAACAGAGTCCCACTTCTCCCTCATCATACATGACAAGTAGACTGTCTGCATTGATTCATGGCTTAACATAGGGCTATATATCATTTGGGCAGTATAAATGCCATTTGGACTATGGTTCACTGACTTTTGGGTTTGGAAACCGACTTCCTATGATCGTACATGGCAAACGGACAAACATCCTGATTTGGCACATTCAATACTTTCATACACGTATAATTGACAAAAAAAGAATTGGACATTTCATTTGCACATTTCTAATGGCATTTGGCAAAAAAAAGAAAAAATATGTCACTTTTGACTTCCTATGAAATCATATTCCAAATGCACAAATCATATGCCTTATGCACAAGCAAATATGTCACTTTTGACTTCCTATGAAATCATATTCCAAATGCACAAAACATATGCCTTATGCACAAGCAAATATGTCACTTTTAACTTCCTATGAAATCATATTCCAAATGCACAAAACATATGCCTTAAGCACAAGCAAAAACAACCCAAAAAATTATGTCAATAAAAAACATCATTAGCATGTTCATACAGCTCTTATACATGTGTAATTGACATAACAATCGAAAAAAACGGTCCAGAAACCACTTTTTAAGGGGTTGAAAACTTTTCAAAAAATATGTCATTTTTTTCCAAATTTGACTCTTGGGTCTTGAATTGTGTTACATTTGCAATATGAAAATTCACTGCGGAGAGCTCTAGCCATCTATTGGATATTTGCTGTGATTTGGCACATTCAATACTTTCATAATTGACAAAAAAAAGCATTGGACATGTCATTTTGCAAAAAAAATGAAAAAAAAGTCACTTTTTTTCCTATGAAATCATATTCAAAATGTACAAAACATATGCCTTGTGCACAAGCAAAAGCAACCCAAAAAACGACGTCAATAAAAAACGTCATAAGCATGTTCATACAGCTCTTATACATGTGTAATTGACATAACAATCGAAAAAAATCGAAAAACGGTCCAGAAACCACTTTTTTAAGGGTTGATAAGTTTTCAAAAAAAAAATCATATTATCAAAATCTGACCCTTGGGTGTAGACTTGGGTATCATTTGCTGTATGAAAAACCACGGT
>NC_138309.1:8040000-8050000 GCF_965601325.2 Salmo salar
GGGCTCCCCTGGATGGCGGGATGCAGTTGGGGACCCAGGCATTGTGTCACCTCAGTGGGTGAGTGAATTAAGGACCTCTTCCAGGCCATTGGATAACGAAGGAAAGGAGGTTGTGTTGCCACCACAGCCAGCTCGGTCTGAACCATCTCCTGCTACAAACCCTCCCCCAGCCACGACCCCGACCATCGACACCATAATCATCATAATCCCAGTACATGAACTGAGCTGCGGGCTAAGTGGTGAAATACTTAACCTGTTGGGTCTAGGGGGCAGCATTTGCACGTCTGGATAAAAAAAATGTACCCGATTTAATCTGGTTACTAATCCTACCCAGTAACTAGAATATGCATATACTTATTATATATGGATAGAAAACACTCTAAAGTTTCTAAAACTGTTTGAATGGTGTCTGTGAGTATAACAGAACTCATTTGGCAGGCAAAACCCTGAGACATTTTCTGACAGGAAGTGGATACCTGATGTGTTGTATTGACTTTAAACCTATCCCATTGAAAAACACAGGGGCTTAGGAATATTTTGGCACTTCCTATTGCTTCCACTAGATGTCACCAGCCTTTACAAAGTGTTTTGAGTCTTCTGGAGGGAGATCTGACCGAACAAGAGCCATGGAACGATGATGTCCCATTAGACACCTGGCGCGCGAGTTCATGTTGGGTACCCTCGTTCCAATACGTTATAAAAGAGTATGCATTCGTCCACCTTGAATATTATTCATGTTCTGGTTAAAAAAGGCCCTAATGATTTATGCTATACAACGTTTGACATGTTTGAACGAACGGAAATATATTTTTTCCCCTCGTTCATGACGAGAAGTCCGGCTGGCTTACATCATGTGCTAACGAGACGGAGATTTTTGGACATAAATGATGAGCTTTTTTGAACAAAACTACATTCGTTATGGACCTGTGATACCTGGAAGTGACATCTGATGAAGAGAATCAAAGGTAATGGATTATTTACATAGTATTTTCGATTTTAGATCTCCCCAACATGACGTCTAGTCTGTATCGCAACGCGTATTTTTCTGGGCGCAGTGCTCAGATTATTGCAAAGTGTGATTTCCCAGTAAGGTTATTTTTAAATCTGGCAAGTTGATTGCGTTCAAGAGATGTAAATCTATAATTCTTTAAATGACAATATAATATTTTACCAATGTTTTCTAATTTTAATTATTTAATTTGTGACGCTGACTTGACTGCCTGTTATTGGAGGGAAACGATTTCCTCAACATCAATGCCATAGTAAAACGCTGTTTTTGGATATAAATATGAACTTGATAGAACTAAAAATGCATGCATTGTCTAACATAATGTCCTAGGAGTGTCATCTGATGGAGATTGTAAAAGGTTAGTGCATCATTTTAGCTGGTTTTATGGTTTTGGTGACCCTGTCTTTGACTTGACAAAACATTACACACAACTCTTGTAAATGTACTGTCCTAACATACTCTAAATTTATGCTTTCGCCGTAAAACCTTTTTGAAATCGTAAAACGTGGTTAGATTAAGGAGATGTTTATCTTTCAAATGGTGTAAAATAGTTGTATTTTTGAAAAATTTGAATTTTGACATTTATTTGGATTCAAATTTGCCGCTCTTGAAATGCACCTGCTGTTGATGGAGTGCACCACGGGTGGCACGCTAGCGTCCCACCTAGCCCCAAGAGGTTAAGGGGAAACATTTAAATGTATTGGAATGACCTAGTCATTGGTATTGGAGACTGAGGTGGGATGACCCGGTTCACTGGCAGCCCCCAGTCCCCTTCGGATGTGACCAACGCACCTGCCCACAGGTGGCCGTGCCTAGCGGGTAAGGGAGAATGGAGCCGGTCGGGCGCAACCCAGGCAACCTGGACATGTAGGGGATCGAGAGCCGTAGCCATCACTTGTTTACTACCTTCGGCCTGCACCACCGTCAGAGTTCCACTTTGCTCTGCTGACCGTCAAAGTGATCTCCCAACCATTGTTGGGGTTTTCGTTGTCAGGAGTATCGAGGAATATCAAACCCACTTGGCCTGATGTGGCCCCGGGTGATTTAGCCACCATCATCACTTGAGGTCTCTTCCTCGAGCCGGGCCACGTGGAAAAATTCTCTCAGCAAGTCTATAGAGTAGCGCAGCACTCTCTGGCTTACCAGCTTTGCGAAGGCCGTCCTTCGGCAATCCAATACTTCCATGGCCCGCAGCACTTGGTTGTTACGAGTGGGCCACTTTCCCCTGGCCCCTACTGGGAAACCAAAAAGGTTACCTTGTTGACTCCAGGTAGCTTTTTTAGGATAGCCGGAGCAGTGGGGAGATAGATCTCAAAAGATTGCGCACTAGCCACCTTGAGGGTGTCGAAGGCGACTTCGTATCGCACAGTAACATTGACCACCAAAGCTATGTTTTTTTTCACGAATATCAAGTCTGGTTTCCTCAGTTTACCATCCTGTGAAAATATACGCATCTCTTTGATAACGTTCCATCCGTTGCTTTCGGCTTCTGTTACTAATAGGTCACACACCCTGTTGTGCCTATTTATGCGGGCTCTTTGGATCGTCGGGCATTGACCGAGGATGTGTGAGCAGGATTCGTATGGGGCTGGACAGCGCCTGCACGAGGAATCCATCTCCGGCCTTCCTCTTGCTAACATTTCCCAGGTGGGATAAACGTTTGCCCTCAACTTAAGCCCATCGATGTACTGGCCTTGCTTTAATCCCACTGAGGAGGGATTAGCCAGCCAAGTATTGCTGGTTTTGTCATTGCCAAAGGCCTGCGTCCCTATACCTTGGGTTGCCAGGCTGATCCATTTCCGCATTTCCTCCTGCCTCCAATCACATGGGATTGGGCACCGCGGCATCACTAAGCCAGTTAAGTTGTCTTCGAGGGAGGGCCTCCCTGTGTCATTCCCACCGGCTCTCAGCCATGTTCCCTCAAAGTCCGATTCTTCAACTGTGCTGCGAGTTATCCTGGATCAAGGGATCCAGGGCCAGATTGAACAGCAGCGGTGACATTGGGTCACCTTGCTTAACACCGACCGACATGTCAATCATCGAGGATTTCATTCCGTCTATGATGATCCTCATTGTGCTTTTCTCATAGGTGCTCCCAATTAACGCCATGATGTGCTGGTCGAGGCCCCTTTGCTCTAGAACACGCTGGAGGTGCTCATGTGATACCGAGTCGAAAGCCTTCGCAAAGTCCACAAATACCACTGCTAGTGGTGTTTGTTGTTTTTTACTCTGCTTGATGAGCCCCTGGAGGATCATCAAATTTTCTGAACACCCTGGGGCGGATATGAAACCCCTCTGTCTTGGATTTATCAGGCAGGCACATGCTAGCCTGGCTGTAATAATCCTTGAGAAGAGCCTTGCCACTACAGAGCTGATGGTAATGGGCCGCCATCCTCTGATCTGCCGCTGCACTCCTGGATCAGACGTTTTTGGTATTAGGGTAGTGCGGCACTCTTTGAAGGTCGACAGTAGGACCAACCACATCGAGAATAAGCTAGCCAACTTGATTCCTTTTGGGTCCCAACTTTACAGTCTTTCTCTAGTCACTCCATCTGGTCCCGCTGCTGTCCCTTTTTTCATTTCTTTGAGGTTTTCGTATACCTCCATTGCTGAGATCAGATGCTGGAATTCACCATTGTTGGCCCCTCCTTCTGCACGGAATTGACCCAGCGTGTTGAAAGGCTTCTTGACCTGCCATCGGTCGGCAAAGGCCAGAGTGAGTTCTGGCATGGGAATGGAGCACGAACCTTTCACCTCCTCGTCTAAGATTAGGGTCGCTAGTTTGGACTGGTCTTTGTCAAACAACATCTGTTGTAGACAGAAGGCCGCCCTCTTTACTTTCCATTTCTTGTTTCCGCTCATAGGCTTACTTTTTGCCATACCGCTCTTTCTGTGGTGTCCCGCAACTTTGCCCAACAGCTTCTGTATTTCCAGTGCCGAGGACTCAATCAATGCCCCCTTCTGATCCACACCCCTCAAAGATAATGTGATGGTCCCGATTTTGAGATCCCCTACCATCCTCCTGTAGGCCTCGGCCGCAGCTCTGAGTTTGTCGTGCACCCCGTGTATTGGGGGTGGCGGTTCACCTGGGTTGGACTGCCACCTGGGATCATTGTTCGCTGCAGGGCCTTCCACAGGACCATCGCTTAGGGTCGCTGCCTTTCTCAGGCATCCTCATTTATACCTAACCTGCTCTCGGGTCCTTCCCAGCAGGCCCCTTGCGACCATACTATGGATCGCTTTGTGGCCCTCAAATAGCTTATATCGGCGGTTCATCTCCTGTTTTTCCCCCATTCTGTCCAGCCCTTGTTGGTATTTTCCTTCCTGTTCCGCTTTTCTTTCATCGTTCTCACTTCCTCTGACTTCTGCTGGCAATAAAAGGCTACATGGACGTGTCACTTATGTTGGGAGAGGCCGACCCCAGAACCGAAGCTTTTTTTGCAGTGTTCGCAAGCGAAGGCTGTCACAGCCGCAACCCTGGTCTCTGCCGCGCCGTTGCACTTAGAAAGGTGGCAGGAGATTGCATGACTACTGGGGCCAGAACGCCCACACGAGCCACATTTATATTGTACTTTCACCAGGCTATGATGGATTTTAAAGTGTCTGACAATGCCGTCCTTAACCTCTTACATCTAGACGTTCCGCTAGTGGAACACCTGCTCCAATATCCAATGATAGGCATGGCGCGAATGACAAATTCCTCAAAAATACAAAAACTTCAATTTTTCAAACATATGACTATTTCACAGCATTTTAAAGATAAGACTCTCCTTTATCTAACCACACTGTCCGATTTCAAAAAGGCTTTACAGCGAAAGCAAAACATTAGATTATGTCAGCAGAGTACCAAGCCAGAAATAATCAGACACCCATTTTTCAAGCTAGCATATAATGTCAAAAAAACAAAACCACAGCTAAATGCAGCACTAACCTTTGATGATCTTCATCAGATGACAACCCTAGGACATTATGTTATACAATGCATGCATGTTTTGTTCAATCAAGTTCATATTTATATCAAAAACCAGCTTTTTACATTAGCATGTGACGTTCAGAACTAGCATACCCCCCGCAAACATCCGGTGAATTTACTAAATTACTCACGATAAACGTTCACAAAATACATAATTATTTTAAGAATTATAGATACAGAACTCCTCTATGCACTCGATATGTCCGATTTTAAAATAGCTTTTCGGTGAAAGCGCATTTTGCAATATTCTCAATAGATAGCCCAGCCATCACGGCTAGCCATTTAGACACCGACCAAGTTTAGCCCTGATCAAACTCCGATTTACTATTACAAAAGTTTCATTACCTTTGTTGTCTTCGTCAGAATGCACTCCCAGGACTGCTACTTCAATAACAAATATTGGTTTGGTCCAAAATAATCCATCGTTATATCCAAATAGCGGCGTTTTGTTCGTGCGTTCCAGACACTATCCGAAATGGTAAAGAAGGGTCGCGCGCATGGCGCAATTCGTGACAATTTTTTTTTAAATATTCCATTACCGTACTTCGAAGCATGTCAACCGCTGTTTAAAATCAATTTTTATGCCATTTTTCTCGTAGAAAAGCGATAATATTCCGACCGGGAATCTCCTTTTAGGCAAACAGAGGAAAAAAATCACAAAGACGGGGGCGTTCAGGTCACGCGCCTAAGCCCAGAGTCCCTTGATCGGCCACTTGAGAAAGGCGATAATGTGTTTCAGCCTGGGGCTGGGATGACGACATTCAGGTTTTTCCCGGGCTCTGAGCGCCTATGGACGACGTAGGAAGTGTCACGTTAGAGCAGAGATCCTAAGTAAAAGATAGAGATGGCAAAGAAGTTCCAGACAGGCCACTTCCTGTAAAGGAATCTCTCAGGTTTTGACCTGCAATTTGAGTTCTGTTATACTCACAGACACCATTCAAACAGTTTTAGAAACTTTAGGATGTTTTCTATCCATATATAATACGTATATGCATATTCTAGTTACTGGGTAGGATTAGTAACCAGATTAAATCGGGTACGTTTTTTATCCAGCCGTGAAAATACTGCCCCCTAACCTTTTTTGGGATGGGGGCAGCATTCGGAATTTTGGATGAAAAGCGTGCCAAAAGTAAACTGCCTGCTACTCATGCCCAGAAGCTAGGATATGCATATAATGGTGGATTTGGATGGAAAACACTTCAATGTTTCCAAAACTGTTAAAATAATGTCTGTGAGTATAACAGAACTGATATGGCAGGCAAAAACCTGCGAAAACTCCATCCTGGAAGTCGGATTTTTTTGTTTGTAGTTTTCCATAGACTGCCTATACAGATTCCAATGACTTAGGACTCAAATTGCACTTCCTATGGTTTCCACTAGATTTCAGTCTTTGGAAATTGTTTCAGGCTTGTATTCTGAAAAATTAGGGAGTAAGACCAGTCAATGAGTGGACACTGCAGTGTCCCAGAGGTTTTTTCATGCGCACCACCGAAAGCACGCCTTTCTTGTTTTCCTTTTATATTGACGAAGCTTTTGTCCGGTTGAAATGTTATTGATTAATATGACTGAAAACAACCTGAGGATTGATTATAAACATTGTTTGACATGTTTCTATGAACTTTACTAACACTTTTTGGATTTTTCATCTTCTTTTTGTGACTGCCTTTGAGCCTGTAGATTACTGAACAAAACGGAGGTTTTGGATATAAAGAGGGACTTTATCGAACAAAATGAACATTTATTGAGTAAATGGGAGTCTTGTGAGTGCAACCATATGAAGATCAAAGGTAAGGGATTCATTTTATCGCTATTTCTGACTTTTGTGACTACCACTACTTGGCTGGTAACTGTTTGTAATGATTTGTCTGCTGGGCGCTGTCCTCAAATAATCGCATGGTTTGCTTTTGCCATAAAGCTTTTTGAAATCTGATACAGCGGCTGGATTAACAAGAAGTTAATCTTTAAGCCGATGTTTAACACTTATGTTTTATGAATTTGTAATCTGTTTTTGAATTTGGCACTCTGCAATTTCACTGGATGTTGATCAGGTGGGACGCTACCGTCCCACGTACCCTAGAGAAGTTAAGGGAATATTGAAAAATCTCTAGCAGGATAGTATGAGGAGGTAAGGGAGGGGCCCTCTAGTAGGGCCTCAGCAACCCCTCCTTGTATGACACCTGGTGGGGGTGAGTAGATCTATCTCTGACAGGTTAGTGCGAGGAGGTAGGGAGGGGGCCCTATAGTAGGACCCCTCCTGTCCCTTCTCGTATGACACCTGGTAGGGGCAGGTCGAACGGTCTCTGGCATGTTAGTGCAGGGAGGTAAGGGAGGTCGCACTCTAGTAGGGTGCCTCCAACCCCTCCTTGTAGGTCACCTGTTGTCAGGTGTCGATAACGATGCAAACAAGAGCAGCCAACCAGAGAATGGTGGCTCGAACGCGTCCCCAGCTCCGGCTGGGAGGGGGGGAACTAAGTTCTGGGAGACGGCTGATGGAGCTTCGGCAACAGCAGTCTGATCACAGAGCTTCTGTGGTGAAACGTTTAAACGCGCGTCTCCCACATACTTAGGTAACTCTAAACTGCGAAGGTTGATTCGAACGTAAACCTTAACGAGGCTCGTCAAGAGTGAGCATTAAAGGGAGACGGCCGGTGCTTAGCGGTTAGTACCAGGTCTCAGGTTCGCCTGAGTACGGGACTCTACACATTAAGGTGGGAGCCCCCTTCCACGCTTCTCAGAGCATGAAGTGGGATGGCATGTGACTAACCCCTTGCAAAAACATACCGTCTACGGATGGGTCCTAGGTTCTGAGGACCCAGGGGTAATAACTACCCCATGGTGAATAGAGCGGATAAAAATGCAGGCCGAAAGGGATGTACACTACATGCATATGCGCACATGGTAAAGTGCACAGGGGCGGAGTGGTAAGATGTATCACTCACACCGGCGAAACTCACACATAGTGTTACAGTTCCATACAATGCAGAGGGCACTACCAACCCGACGCACGGTCGAATAATCCCACTCTTTTGTCGCCCTCAGGTCTCTCTCCGTGACGGACGAAGTGAAACAGCAGGAACTGGATGCCCTTCCCAGCTGGAGGACCCTAGATAGTCAGCGTCAGCCCTTGGGGCTCGTTTCCAGGTAAGTAGTGCGTAGCACCTAGGTGATTCGTGCAACTGATGGCCAGTCGGTAAGCCAGAAACGAGTCCACCCCGACATGCGGATCAACCGGGGGTCAAATGGCTGACCATTCGAAAGAGCCGTAGCCCCGCTTCGCCGGTGCTCCTCATGGAAAAGTGAAGAAATTCAATGAAGCGCGGGTAAAGGGTTGGAGTGAGTATGACTCAATTAACCTGTTAGGGCTTGGGGGCAGTATTGACACGGCTGGATAAAAAACATACCCGATTTAATCTGGTTACCACTCCTACCCAGTAACTAGAATATGCATATACTTATTACATATGGATAGAAAACACCCTAAAGTTTCTAAAACTGTTTGAATGGTGTCTGTGAGTATAACAGAACTCAAATGGCAGGTCAAAACCTGAGAGATTCCTTTACAGGAAGTGGCCTGTCTGACCATTTCTTGAACTTCTTTTCCATCTCTATCTTTTACTAAGGATCTCTGCTCTAACGTGACACTTCCCACGTCTTCCATAGGCGCTCAGAGCCCGGGAAAAAACAGAATGTCGTCATTCCAGCCCCAGGCTGAAACACATTATCGCCTTCCTCAAGTGGCCGATCAAGGGACTCTGGGCTTATGCGCGAGACCCGACCGCCCCCGCCATTGTGATTTTTTCCTCTGTTTGCCGAAAAGGAGATTCCCTGTCGGAATATTATCGCTTTTCTACGAGAAAAATGGCGTAAAAATTGATTTTAAACAGCGGTTAACATGCTTCGAAGTACGGTAATGGAATATTTAGAATTTTATTGTCACGAATTGCGCCATGCGCGCGACACCTCTTTACCATTTCGGATAGTGTCTGGAATGCACGAACAAAACGCCGCTATTCGGATATAACGATGGATTATTTTGGACCAAACCAACATTTGTTATTGAAGTAGCAGACCTGGGAGTGCATTCTGACGAAGACAACAAAAGGTAATCAAACTTTTATAATAGTAAATATGATTATGGTGAGTGCTAAACTTGCCGGGTGTCTAAATAGCGAGCCCGTGATGCCTGGGCTATGTACTTAGAATATTGCAAAATGTGCTTTCACCAAAAAGCTATTTTAAAATCGGACATATCGAGTGCATAGAGGAGGTCTGTATCTATAATTCTTAAAATAATTGTTATGCTTTTTGTGAACATTTATCGTGAGTAATTTAGTAAAATGTTAGCGAATTCCCCGGAAATCAAACCAAAATGCACTTTTTCAATACATAAAAATAACAGTCAGACATAAACAAACAAACAGTTCAAAAGGTCAGATCAGATCCAATGCTAGTTCTGAACGTCACATGCTAATGTAAAAAGCTGGTTTTTGATATAAATATGAACTTGATTGAACAAAACATGCATGTATTGTATAACATAATGTCCTAGGGTTGTCATCTGATGAAGATCATCAAAGGTGAGTGCTGCATTTAGTTGTCTTCTGACAATTAATCTGGATGGTTGTACAGTCTTCTCAAATAAAACTGTGAAGGACCTCGGCGTTACTCTGGACCCTGATCTCTCTTTTGAAGAACATATCAAGACTGTTTCAAGGACAGCTTTTTTCCATCTACGTAACATTGCAAAAATCAGAAATTTTCTGTCCAAAAATGACGCAGAAAAATTAATCCATGCTTTTGTTACTTCTAGGCTGGACTACTGCAATGCTCTACTTTCCGGCTACCCGGATAAAGCACTAAATAAACTTCAGTTAGTGCTAAATACGGCTGCTAGAATCCTGACTAGAACCAAAAAATTTGATCATATTACTCCAGTGTTAGCCTCCCTACACTGGCTTCCTGTTAAGGCAAGGGCTGATTTCAAGGTTTTACTGCTAACCTACAAAGCATTACATGGG
>NC_138309.1:8055000-8070000 GCF_965601325.2 Salmo salar
AATCCAGACGGGAGATGACAAGTGCGTGGATTAGGACCTGTGCCGCTTCCTGTGTGAGGCAGGGTCGTACTCTGCGAATGTTGTAGAGCATGAACCTACAGGATCGGGTCACCGCCTTGATGTTAGTAGAGAATGACAGGGTGTTGTCCAGGGTCACGCCAAGGTTCTTAGCACTCTGGGAGGAGGACACAATGGAGTTGTCAACCGTGATGGCGAGATCATGGAACGGGCAGTCCTTCCCCGGGAGGAAGAGCAGCTCCGTCTTGCCGAGGTTCAGCTTGAGGTGGTGATCCGTCATCCACACTGATATGTCTGCCAGACATGCAGAGATGCGATTCGCCACCTGGTTATCAAAACGGGAAAGGAGAAGATTAATTGTGTGTCGTCTGCATAGCAATGATAGGAGCGACCATGTGAGGATATGACAGAGCCAAGTGACTTGGTGTATAGCGAGAATAGGAGAGGGCCTAGAACAGAGCCCTGGGGGACACCAGTGGTGAGAGCACGTGGTGCGGAGACAGATTCTCGCCACGCCACCTGGTAGGAGCGACCTGTCAGGTAGGACGCAATCCAAGCGTGGGCCGCGCCGGAGATGCCCAACTCGGAGAGGGTGGAGAGGAGGATCTGATGGTTCACCGTATCAAAGACAGCAGATAGGTCTAGGAGGATGAGAGCAGAGGAGAGAGAGTTAGGTTTAGCAGTGCGGAGAGCCTCCGTGACACAGAGAAGAGCAGTCTCAGTTGAATGACCAGTCTTGAAACCTGACTGATTTGGATCAAGAAGGTCATTCTGAGAGAGATAGCGGAAGAGCTGGCCAAGGACGGCACGTTCAAGAGTTTTGGAGAGAAAAGAAAGAAGGGATACTGGTCTGTAGTTGTTGACTTCGGAGGGATCGAGTGTAGGTTTTTTCAGAAGGGGTGCAACTCTCGCTCTCTTGAAGACGGAAGGGACGTAGCCAGCGGTCAAGGATGAGTTGATGAGCGAGGTGAGGTAAGTGAGAAGGTCTCCGGAAATGGTCTGGAGAAGAGAGGAGGGGATAGGGTCAAGCGGGCAGGTTGTTGGGCGGCCGGCCTTCACAAGACGCGAGATTTCATCTGGAGAGAGAGGGGAGAAAGAGGTCAAAGCACAGGGTAGGGCAGTGTGAGCAGGACCAGCGGTGTCATTTGACTTAGCAAACGAGGATCGGATGTCGTCGACCTTCTTTTCAAAATGGTTGACGAAGTCATCCGCAGAGAGGGAGGAGGGGGGGGTGGGGAGGAGGATTCAGGAGGGAGGAGAAGGTGGCAAAGAGCTTCCTAGGGTTAGAGGCAGATGCTTGGAATTTAGAGTGGTAGAAAGTGGCTTTAGCAGCAGAGACAGAAGAGGAAAATGTAGAGAGGAGGGAGTGAAAGGATGCCAGGTCCGCAGGGAGGCGAGTTTTCCTCCATTTCCGCTCGGCTGCCCGGAGTCCTGTTCTGTGAGCTCGCAATGAGTCATCGAGCCACGGAGCAGGAGGGGAGGACCGAGACGGCCTGGAGGATAGGGGACATAGAGAATCAAAGGATGCAGAGAGGGAGGAGAGGAGGGTTGAGGAGGCAGAATCAGGGGATAGGTTGGAGAAGGTTTGAGCAGAGGGAAGAGATGATAGGATGGAAGAGGAGAGAGTAGCGGGAGAGAGAGAGCGAAGGTTGGGACGGCGCAATACCATCCGAGTAGGGGCAGAGTGAGAAGTGTTGGATGAGAGCGAGAGGGAAAAGGATACAAGGTAGTGGTCGGAGACTTGGAGGGAGTTGCAATGAGATTAGTGGACGAACAACATCTAGTAAAGATGAGGTCAAGCGTATTGCCTGCCTTGTGAGTAGGGGGGGAAGGTGAGAGGGTGAGGTCAAAAGAGGAGAGGAGTGGAAAGAAGGAGGCAGAGAAGAATGAGTCAAAGGTAGACGTGGGGAGGTTAAAGTCACCCAGAACTGTGAGAGGTGAGCCATCCTCAGGAAAGGAACTTATCAAGACGTCAATCTCATTGATGAACTCTCCAAAGGAACCTGGAGGGCGATAAATGATAAGGATGTTAAGCTTGAAAGGGCTGGTAACTGTGACAGCATGGAATTCAAATGAGGAGATAGACAGATGGGTCAGGGGAGAAAGAGAGAATGTCCACTTGGGAGAGATGAGGATTCCAGTGCCACCACCCCGCTGGCCAGATGCTCTCGGGGTATGCGAGAACACGTGGGCAGACGAGGAGAGAGCAGTAGGAGTAGCAGTGTTATCTGTGGTAATCCATGTTTCCGTCAGTGCCAAGAAGTCGAGGTGCTGGAGGGTAGCATAGGCTGAGGTGAACTCTGCCTTGTTGGCCGCAGACCGGCAGTTCCAGAGGCTGCCGGAGGCCTGGAACTCCACGTGGGTCGTGCGCGCTGGGACCACCAGGTTAGAGTGGCAGCGGCCACGCGATGTGAAGCGTTTGTGTGGCCTGTGCAGAGGGGAGAGAACAGGGATAGACAGACACATAGTTGACAGGCTACAGAAGAGGCTACGCTAATGCAAAGGAGATTGGAATGACAAGTGGACTACACGTCTCGAATGTTCAGAAAGTTAAGCTTACGTTGCAAAAATCTTATTGACTAAAATGACGAAGATGATACAGTACAGCTGGCTGGTGAAGTAGGCTAGCTAGCAGTGGCTGCGTTGTTGACTTTGTTTGAACGTGTAGCTGGCTAGGTGACCTCAAGTTTCAGTACTACACCTTATCATGATACAAAAGCTATGTAGCTGGGCTATGTTATTAGAATATTGCAAAATGTGCATTCACCAAAAAGCTATTTGAAAATCGGACATATCGAGTGCATAGAGGAGGTCTGTATCTATAATTCTTAAAATAATTGTTATGCTTTTTGTGAACGTTTATCGTGAGTAATTTAGTAAAATGTTAGCGAATTCCCCGGAAGTTTGCGGGGGGTATGCTAGTTCTGAATGTCACATGCTAATGTAAAAAGCTGGTTTTTGATATAAATATGAACTTGATTGAACAAAACATGCATGTATTGTATAACATAATGTCCTAGGCGTGTCATCTGATGAAGATCATCAAAGGTTAGTGCTGCATTTAGCTGTGGTTTTGTTTTTTGTGACATTATATGGTAGCTTGAAAAATGGGTGTCTGATTATTTCTGGCTGGGTACTCTGCTGACATAATCTAATGTTTTGCTTTCGCTGTAAAGCCTTTTTGAAATCGGACAGTGTGGTTAGATAAAGGAGAGTCTTGTCTTTAAAATGCTGTAAAATAGTCATACCCCCCGCAAACTTCCGGGGAATTCGCTAACATTTTACTAAATTACTCACGATAAACGTTCACAAAAAGCATAACAATTATTTTAAGAATTATAGATACAGACCTCCTCTATGCACTCGATATGTCCGATTTTAAAATAGCTTTTTGGTGAATGCACATTTTGCAATATTCTAAGTACATAGCCCAGGCATCACGGGCTCGCTATTTAGACACCCGGCAAGTTTAGCACTCACCATAATCATATTTACTATTATAAAAGTTTGATTACCTTTTGTTGTCTTCGTCAGAATACACACCCAGGACTGCTACTTCAATAACAAATGTTGGTTTGGTCCAAAATAATCCATCGTTATATCCGAATAGCGGCGTTTTGTTCGTGCGTTCCAGACACTATCCGAAATAGTAAAGAAGTGTCGCGCGCATGGCGCAATTCGTGACAATAAAATTCAAAGTATTCCATTACCGTACTTCGAAGCATGTCAACCGCTGTTTAAAATCAATTTTTACGACATTTTTCTCGTAGAAAAGCGATAATATTCCGGCAGGGAATCTCCTTTTCGGCAAACAGAGGAAAAAATCCCAAAGGCGGGGGCGGTCGGGGTCATGCGCATAAGCCAGTGTCCCTTGATCGGCCACTTGAGAAAGGCGATAATGTGTTTCAGCCTGGGGCTGGAATGACGACATTCTGTTTTTTCCCGGGCTCTGAGCGCCTATGGACGACGTGGGAAGTGTCACGTTAGAGCAGAGATCCTTAGTAAATGATAGAGATGGAAAACAAGTTCAAGAAATGGTCAGACAGGCCACTTCCTGTAAAGGAATCTCTCAGGTTTTGACCTGCCATTTGAGTTCTGTTATACTGACAGACACCATTCAAACAGTTTTAGAAAATTTAGGGTGTTTTCTATCCATATGTAATAAGTATATGCATATTCTAGTTACTGGGTAGGAGTGGTAACCAGATTAAATCGGTATGTTTTTTATCCAGCCGTGTCAATACTGCCCCCTATCCTAAACAGGTTAAACAACACAATGTAACGCCAAGTCAATCACACTTCTGTGAAATCAAACTGTCCACTAAGGAAGCAACACTGATTGACAATAAATTTCACATGCTGTTGTGCAAATGGAATAGACAACAGGTGGAAATTATAGGCAATTAGCAAGACACCCCAATAAAGGAGTGGTTCTGCAGGAGGGGAGCACAGACCACTTCTCAGTTCCTATGCTTCCTGGCTGATGTTTTGGTCACTTTTGAATGCTGGCGGTGCTTTCACTCTAGTGGTAGCATGAGACGGAGTCTACAACCCACACAAGTGGCTCAGGTAGTGCAGCTCATCCAGGATGGCACATCAATGCGAGCTGTGGCAAGAAGGTTTGCTGTGTCTGTCAGCGTAGTGTCCAGAGCATGGAGGCGCTACCAGGAGACGGGCCAGTACATCAGGACACGTGGAGGAGGCCGTAGGAGCGCAACAACCTACCAGCAGGACCACTACCTCCGACTTTGTGCAAGGAGGAGCAGGAGAAGCACTGCCAGAGCCCTGCAAAATGACCTCCAGCAGGCCATAAATGTGCATGTGTCTGCTCAAACGGTCAGAAACAGACTCCATGAGGGTGGTATGAGGGCTCGACGTCTACAGGTGGGGGTTGTGCTTACAGCCCAACACCGTGCAGGACGTTTGGCATTTGCCAGAGAACACCAAGATTGGCAAATTCCCCACTGGCGCCCTGTGCTCTTCACAGATGAAAGCAGGTTCACACTGAGCATGTGACAGACGTGACAGAGTCTGGAGACACCGTGGAGAACATTCTGCTGCCTGCAACATCCTCCAGCATGACCGGTTTGGCGGTGGGTCAGTCATGGTGTGGGGTGGCATTTCTTTGGGGGGCCGCACAGCCCTCCATGTGCTCGCCAGAGGTAGCCTGACTGCCATTAGGTACCGAGATGAGATCCTCAGACCCCTTGTGAGACCATATGTTGGTGCGGTTGGCCCTGGGTTCCTCCTAATGCAAGACAATGCTAGACCTCATGTGGCTGGAGTGTGTCTGCAGTTCCTGCAAGAGGAAGGCATTGATGCTATGGACTGGCCCGCCCGTTCCCCAGACCTGAATCCAATTGAGCACATCTGAGACATCATGTCTCGCTCCATCCACCAACGCCACGTTGCACCACAGACTGTCCAGGAGTTGGCGGATGCTTTAGTCCAGGTCTGGGAGGAGATCCCTCAGGAGGCCATCCGCCACCTCATCAGGAGCATGCCCAGGTGTTGTAGGGAGGTCATACAGGCACGTGGAGGCCACACACACTACTGAGCCTCATTTTGACTTGTTTTAAGGACATTACATCAAAGTTGGATCAGCCTGTAGTGTGGTTTTCCACTTTAATTTTGAGTGACTCCAAATCCAGACCTCCATGGGTTGATAAATTGGATTTCCATTGATTATTTTTGTGTGATTTTGTTGTCAGCACATTCAACTATGTAAAGAAAAAAGTATTTAATAAGATTATTTCTTTCATTCAGATCTAGGATGTGTTGTTTAAGTGTTCCCTTATTTTTTTTTGCAGTATATATTTAGAGCATATCTAATTGGAAGACTTGTAAGGGAATATCTGAGAGAAGTGCGATTTTAATAGTCTTTGATCCACAGAAAATGGCAATAAAGAGTATACTTACTAACTGGGAAACCAGCTCCCCTCTGGTGGCGTAATGGGGGACCACAGTAAACACTGTGGTACATGAATTATACACCTTTTACACTGTGGTACATGAATTAAACAACAAGGATAAGACCACATGAACCATGCAGTGCTTGAAAAATTCAAAAATAAATATTTATTTAAGAATGTTTAAATACAAATTTGTTTTTTGTTCATCTTGAAATGCATGACTTCCTCCTTTTTACAACCTTGAGGTTGGTTTGTGAATACCCTTGCGTTTGGGGACAATAGCACATAGCATTCTTAATAAGGCCCCTGGACAGGCCCATAGCACTTAGAATATTTGACAACCTTGAGGTTGGATTGTTTGAATACCTATACCCTGTTTAGGGCATACCGTGCTTATTAATACTGATGCCCTCATTAAAGACTTTCAGGACTTATTTTCCTTTTTGTTTTTATATTTTATTTCTTCAGACACTGCATGGTCTGGGGCGGGGGGGGGGGGTCTTCCTACCACAGTGACAAATTACTCCTCATATGGGACCACTGCGCGCCTCTTGGGCTCTGTTGATTAGGAAAATAGAACCCTTATCTTAACTCTAACCCCTACCTCTAATTTTAGCTCCTAACCCTCATCCTAACCCTAACCTTAACCTCTGCATCTTGTCCTCTAACCCTAATCCACCTTCTGGCATTAGGTGAATAACCCCCTAAACCGTAACTCTAACCCTCATTCTAACCCTAACCTTAACCCTCATCCTAACCCTAACATTAACCTCCGCATCCTGTCCTCTAACCCTAATCCACCTTCTGGCATAACCCTAACCTTTGCATCAAGGGCCCTAACCCTAGTCTCTAACCTTTGATACTCCTTTCTCTTTGGGATGGATAAATTAAAACACAGTGTCTTATGAGTCTTTTTTCTTTTGAAACCCCCATTCCCCTTTTGTTTTCTTTTAGTCTAATTTGTCTTATTCTAAATGTACTTTTTTATTTAAAAAAACCCCATAACAAATGGAATAGGATGGACACCTTTTGGTGTTGGGTTAATATTCCCCTACCCTAACCCTGTTTCCCCAGATGAAGTATGAAGACATTACGCATCTCTAGTCAGAACAGATCTTGCATGAACTCAAACTCTTTCCCCTCTTTCCCCCTGGCACATTTTCTGGCTGGCGCTCGCATTGCCTTCCTTCACTGTTGTTTTACTTACAAATAATAACTTTGGGCATATGTCAGATTCATATGTTTTCAGGCACTGGTGACAAATCATGCATTCTGATTCTTGCATAGATTGTAATGGACACGTGAGTAAAATACGTTTTTGAAGGTCGTACTGATTATGATGATCTAATGCTAAGCTATTTGCCAGCTACAGTGCCTTTGGAAAATATTCAGACCCCTTGACTTTTTCACATTTTGTTACGTTACAGCCTTATTATAAAATGTATTAAATAGTTTTTTCCCCCTCATTAATCTACACACAATACCCCATAATGACAAAGCAAAAACAGGTTTTATTGAGCATGCTATCTTTCGTCTGATGTTGATTTTCTTTATGTAGGTGTACCTGTGGGCATTTTGAGACAATGCCAATTGAAGTGGAGATGGTCTGCTGCCTGGTGATTCCACAGGTTTCTGTAGGATACTGTGTAGTTCATTGTAAGAGATATGTTCATCTTTCCCTTGATCCTGACCAGTTTCCCAGTCCCTGCCGCTGAAAAACATCACCACAGCATGATGCTGCCACCACCATGCTTCTCCATAGGGATGGTGCCAGGTTTCCTCCAGACATGACACTTGGCATTCAGGCCAAGGAGTTCAATTTTGATGGAACATCAGACCAGAGAATCTTGTTTCTCATGGTCTGAGAGTCTTTTGGTGTTTTTTGGCAAACTCCAAGCGCGCTGTCATGTGCCTTTAACTGAGGAGTGGCTTCCGTCTGGCCACTCTACCATAAAGGCCTGATTGGTGGAGTGTTGCAGAGATGGTTGTCCTTCTGGAAGGTTCTCCATCTCCACAAAGGAAGTCTGTCAGAGTGACCATCCGGTTCTTGGTCACCTCCCTGACAAAGGCCCTTCTCCCCCGATTGCTCAGTTTGGCTGGGCGGCCAGCTCTAGGAAGAGTATTGGATGGTTCTAAACTTCTTCCATTTAAGAATGATGGAGGCCACTGTGTTCTTGTGGACCTTCAATGCTGCAGACATTTTTTGGTACCCTACCCCAGATCTGTGCCTCGACACAATCCTGTCTCGGAGCCCTATGGACAATTCCTTCGACCACATGGTTTGGTTTTTGCTCTGACATGCACTGTCAACTGTGGGGCCTTATATAGACAGGTGTGTGCCTTTCCAAATCATGTCCAATCAATAGAATTTACCACAGGTGAACTCCAATCAAGTTGTAGAAACATCTCAATGATGATCAATGGAAACAGGATGCACCTGAGCTCAATTTTGAGTCTCATAGCAAAGGGTCTGAATATTTATGTAAATAAGGTATTTCTGTTTTTTTATAAAAATGTGCAAAAATGTCGATTAAAAACCTGTCTTCGCTTTGCCGTTATGGGGTATTGTGTGTAAATCTATATAATCCATTTTAGAATAAGGTTGTAACGTAACAAAATGTAAAAAAAAGTCAAGGGGTCTGAATACTTCCCGAATGCACCATGTTTGTTGACATTATGTAATGCATTCTGGTTGTCACGTAAGCATCTGTTGGACCAAAGATGCTATAAAAAACAAGGTGAAGGGATAGTTCACTCGACTGACTTATGGTGCTTTCAAAACAACTGGGTACTAGGAAAAATACGAGGTCAAATTATAACGTCAGTGATATTAAAGTTGGAAGGTCATAGCTCTAGAAAGAGGCATGAGTTCCTGAGTTGGAATTCCTAGTTGAATCCACATTTCTACCCTCCATGGACTTGAAACCCCCCGACAAATGAAATTAACCCCCCTCTCCAAAAAAAACCCTAAAATGGCTTTATCCCTGTATAACTATGGTTCAGCTACGCAACAGACTTATATTTGGTGTGATGATACTATTTGCTTTTTGATAAAGTCAAAAATGGTAAACGACTTGTCAAGTCATGTGCTCCGGTTCTTGTGTACACTGTAACAAGTACTTCGGAGATTTGTAATAGCCAAAAAGTGGCAAAACTAAGTTAATATTTTTCAGGCAATGGGCGCTGCCATCTTTGACTTTCACTTTGTTTATTTGCATCTTATAGTGAATGGCATTCTGTGATTAGGGAGTTTTTGCTTGGAAACAAACAAACATGGCTGCTCTTAGCTTAGCTGACAGGGATCTCTTTTCTAAACAATATTACATTTCTCCCTTGTGCTCACCAGAGATGTGGTACATTGTAAACAAATCTAGCTGTTAGTCGTTAACTTATGTATATTTTATTGTCAGGGCAACATGTTATTTAGATTGGTTTATGCAATGAGTTTGGCTGTGGATGTGTACCTTGTGTTGTTTGGATGACGAAATTCGTATTTATCTTTTACAATAAAAGGTGAAATTGAGAAATAAAGTTGTGAAGACCTTTATTTCCCATCAGAACAAAACATTGTGTAGATGCTGTTTAGACGTGTTTGTTTTATCATAGCTACGTTCTGTTGTTACTATTCCAATCACATATTTACGATGGTACGCTGCAGGGACCAATCAACAATGATCACAAATGTGTGATTGTATGCGTCAAAGGGTTAATAGATTCTTCCCTTTCTTCTCCAGGAGAGGGCAGTGAATTACACTGTTCCAGAGTGATTAGTAAGGCATTAAACCTAATCCTTTAGCCACCTTACAGTAAACACCCAAACTTTTCCTCGGCAACACCACCATCCTGGTCCTTGGATCCCATTGGATCCCCTAACCCCTAGACAGTTGTTAAAGGACATATGCAATTATTGCTTTAAAAGGCTGGCTCAAGATATAAGAGGATGCACATACAAGGGATATGTTTGGTTTGGTTTTAAAATCCACACATTTCCTCTGTACTCCTTATATGTATATATGCTTTTTTTTGTCTTGGGGCTATACATGAGAATCCAATTGGAAAGAGATGCACCACACAAACAGATGAAATTAGACATGTTTGATCAAGGGTCCTTACATGGCAGATGTGACAAATTATCAGCAATGTGATTGGTTTACCCCAAAACGTGCCTGCCTTAACGTGTTCAGATGCATTTTGCTTGACTCCCAAGCAGTTGTCTTGTTGATCTTCTTTGTCAGGTGATCAGACGAGTTCACCTCTCTCCATTGATCCGTTTAGTTAGGATAAGTGTCATAAAAGCTCTTGTAAGGAGCTTGGACAGAAGCCAAATAACAGCCTTGTCCTGAGATCTAGTTCATGACTTCATCACGTAAGTTATAAGAACCTGAAATTACTAAGAACAGAAGGAATGGATCAGCGATTCACCAGTCCATAATATGAACTTTCTAATTGTTTGTTGGTTTTGTTTTATTTTGGATTATGTGTGTATTGTTATTGTATTACTAAATGTTACTGCACTGTTGGAGCTAGAAATGTGAGCATTTCGCTGCACCTGTGATAACATTTGCAAGTCTGTGTATGCAACCAATAAACTTTGATTTGAACAGACTTTAAACCAAAGACACACATGCACAGACGATCACATGTTTTTGTCAGTAAAAAAACAACTGCTGATGACTTCTACACATTGGTGGTTGACTTCTACACACACAATGTAAAGCACTTTGAAAGTTGCTGTATGAATTATATCTTTCATTGAGTATCATGACTCCCACTCACCAATACTCACAAGCAGACACACACTCACTCTCTCGCTCTCCTAAGAGCAGTTTGCCAACCTCCTCTGGTCCAGTCTCATTTTGAGCTCAGACACCAGTGCTGCGTTCACACTGTCAACTGGTCTGTTCCTGTTCCTCTTAGGCTTGATCTGTGCTACTGTGCCCAATACCGTCGGTACCACCCACTGTCTGTCCCCTGGCCTCCCTCCAGGGAGCAGTGGGGGAAGGGCAGGGGCATTGGGCGGTGGTGGTGGCCAATGGCGTCCACTCACCATGCTCACATTGTGGTTTGGAGACCAATGGTGTCCAGTCATCACATTCATGTTGTGGTTTGGAGGCAGAGGGTGTCCGCTCGCTATGTTACAGTTGCTACAGTTGACATTGACCCCCACCATGACCTCTGGTTCTTGGATTAGGAGTTTCTCTACAGGGTTCGGGAACTTGAAGGTCACGGGTGGTTTGTTTCGCCTCCGGATGCGGCGGTGGGGCAGGATCCTGTTGGACTTTTTGTTGCGCATGAACATGATGGTGGAAATGAAGACTGTCCCCACAACCATGAGACCAATGACACCAGCGATCATGCCTAAGATGTGCAAAGGCTTGTCTCTACTCTGCACGAAAAAGGATGCCAAAGGGCCCCTGAGTTGAGTCTGTAAAAGAGCACAGAGAGACACAGTCATGTCCATTGGACTGAAATGGGAGACTGCAAGTATACATGGGAAAATCCTAGTTGTTATTATCATATGTGGTTATGTGTGTGTTGCCATTTGGCTATGGAAATTTGGGACACAGAGTGTATTATAATACATTTACACTGCCAGACCACCACAGCCAAATCCGCACATGTGTTAAGCTAGTTACACAGTGTGAAAACATTACACTACATTAAAATAACAAATCCCCCAAAACGCCTACCAACGCTTGGTCAGTGCTAACACAATCTGTTTGCAAAATGTGGATCTGCAAAATACTAGTCTGAGTTTGTCTGGAATGATAATTCCTGTCCCATTGACAGTTTTTTTGATTGAGACAAGATCAGAAGGATTAGATGGGCACCCATTATTAACTGAGACCATGCAGTGTCACAATTGCAAATTAAATGTTATGAGTTTACAGTTCATCCATAACGTTTATCATGGACTTCCATTTCATGTCAAATGAGTGATCAAAATATTATATTGTGCTCCTGTACTCTTTCACAGACACAAATCATGTGCTATGGTACAATGACCAGCTACAAATACAGGTGTCCTTCCAAAACAATATACAAACAGTAAGAGTCTTAGTGTAATGATATGGGGGACACCAAGACTGCTGGATGATCTCAAGGAAAGCTTTGTTTATGGCATTATACAGGCCTCCGTATAATCTTTCTGATCTTGCCCTGAGGTTGAACGCCAGACTTTTTCAAAGTGTTGCAGTAAATGAGGGTGGAAATGAGGACAGTCATTGCAATAGCGAAGGTGACAACACTAAAACAAATCCCAAACACAGCTGCGGGATGCTTCTTGAGGCTCAGGAAGTAGGAGAAAAATCTGGATTTGACCTGAAAATACAAAATTGGCATTTAGAGGAGTTTAGATAATTTAGGGAATAGTTTAGGGATGTTTCAAGGTGGAAACCTAAAGAAAACTAACAAACATATCTTGGGTTTGGATTACTGTGTTCAGTTGGAATGTTCTATTGAACAGCTTGAACTATTTGTGATCACTAGGGCCGAGAGTTTTTCCTAAGCACGTGGTCTGACCAGGAAAATCTCTATGCCCTGGTTATTACATAGTTATAGCATATAGTGAGCGTGTAAGTCGGTTTGAGCTGTGTGTGGTCTTGTATTTCCCAACTAGCTAGGGGGATAGCTAACTAGTGGGGATTTGATCAAACTAAAACCCATGGCTCAATGCCTCTGTCGCATTGATTTCAACCTTGAATTGTTTCACCTGGCAGTTAGCCAGAATTGATAGCTAGATAGCTAAAGTATGTATGCATAGATGTTCTGTAAGTAAGCTAGCTAGCTGTTTCAATTTCAATTTTACAGATCGCAACGTTATCCATTTCCCATGCACAATTTTTTTTAACCAAAATCACTATTATGCCCGATTCTTGACCAAAGCCACTATAGCGCATTAATTTTGCCCTGCCAAGCCGCACTGTTTCTTGACACACTGCTCGCTTAACATTGAAGCCAGCCGCACCATTGTGTCGGAGGAAACGCCGTACATCTGGCGACCGAAGTAAGCCCACCACAGGAGTCACTAGAGCGCGATGTCAAACCTTCCCTAACCCAGACGATGCTGGGACAATTGTGCCCCGCCTCATGGGTCTCCCGGTCTCAGCTGGCTGTGACACAGCCTGTGATCGAACCCATGTCTGTAGTGACACCTCTAGCACTGCGATGCAGTGCCTTAGACCTCTGCGCCACTCAGGAGGCCCATGGTGCACTACTTTTGACTAGAGCCATTAAAGTGTGCCAGAGACAAGTCCTTACTTGAGACTTTTGTGCAAATCTCCCATTTCAATCTAAATCTCCATTAATGCATCATCTACACAAAAAACTGAGTTACATGTGCATATTCCAAGTTTAATTTCATCCCTGTAAAATTAAATAGGTGACATTGGAGATGTTCCCACTGTTTCTTACCGCCTCTGTGATGTCTATCTTGACCACTGTAGTGGTGCTGAAGGAGGGTGAGCCTCTGTCTTGGGCCTGGACCACCACAGACCAGATACAGTCATTCTGTTTGGTGATGTTCTGGACAATGTCCATAGACTTGATATAGGACTTGAGCTTGATCTCGCCCGTGTCTGCGTTGATGTCGAAGATGTTTTCCGGGTCTGTCTTCATGATGGAGTACTCAATGACATTGTTGGGCCCCTCTGCATCATCATCTTGCGCCTGTTGGCACATTACACATAAACCAGACACACGAGATACCGTTTTTCTCAATAGTGCTGGCACATTTATGAAAATATTGTCCCATGATCTCAAAGTAGTTTGCAAAACCATCATAACAGACTTCCACATATGTTCCTTTTGAGGCCAAAGGCAAATCTACTTCCTTTGTGTTGTCTTGTATTGTATTGAGTTCAGTTAAAACCTGTTGGGGCTAGGGGGCAGTATTTGCACGGCCGGATAAAAACCTACCCGATTTAATCTGGTTACTACTCCTGCCCAGTAACTAGAATATGCACATAATTAGTAGATTTGGATAGCAAACACTCTAAAGTTTCAAAAACTGTTTGAATGGTGTCTGTGAGTATAACAGCACTCATATGGCAGGCCAAAACCTGAGAAGATTCCATACAGGAAGTGCCCTGTCTGACAGTTTGTTGTCCTTCTGTTGCATCTCTATCAACATTACAGCATCTGTGCTGTAACGTGACACTTTCTAAGGCTTTGATTGGCTCTCTAAAGCCGCCAAAAAGTGGAATGGGGTGTCTGCTGTCTCTGGGTAAAGTACAGCAGCAGATTTGTAAGTGGTCAGCCTGGGGACAGTGAGGCTGGAGATGCGCGGTCACGAGAAATCGCCATGTTTTTCTTTCAGTGTTTGAATGAATACAACGTTGCCCGGTTGGAATATTATCGCTATTTTATGAGAAAAATCGCATAAAAATTGATTTTAAACAGTGTTTGACATGCTTCTAAGTACGGTAATGGAATATTTTGAACTTTTTTGTCAAGAAATACGCTCGCTCGTTACCCTTCGGATAGTGACCTGAACGCACGAACAAAACGGAGGTATTTGGATATAACTATGGATTATTTGGAACCAAAACAACATTTGATGTTGAAGTAGATGTCCTGGGAGTGCATTTTGACGAAGAACAGCAAAGGTAATCCAATTTTTCTAATAGTAATTCTGAGTTTAGGTGACCCCGAAGTTGGCGGATGTCAAAATAGCTAGCCGTGATGGCCGAGCTATGTACTCAGAATATTGCAAAATGTGCTTTCGCCGAAAAGCTATTTTAAAATCGGACATAGCGATTGCATAAAGGAGTTCTGTATCTATAATTCTTAAAATAATTGTTATGTATTTTGTCAACGTTTATCATGAGTAATTTAGTAAATTCACCGGAAGTTTTCGGTGGGTATGCTAGTTCTGAACATCACATGCTAATGTAAAAAGCTGGTTTTTGATATAAATATGAACTTGATTGAACAAAACTTGCATGTATTGTATAACATAATGTCCTAGGAGTGTCATCTGATGAAGATCATCAAAGGTTAGTGCTGCATTTAGCTGTGGTTTTGGTTTATGTGACATATATGCTTGCTTGGAAAATGGCTGTGTGATTAT